>NC_134876.1:96162585-96177585 GCF_041734735.1 Babylonia areolata | reverse complement strand
AGCATGCACCCCGCCGTCGCACTCGTCATCTGACCCTCCTTTGTCCGGGATGTCTTGCACCAACTGCAAACCTTCCACACCACAGCACTCATCACTCTCACTGTTCTCGGTTCCATCTCTGTACGACAGTCCTCCTGGGATACAACAGCAGAGAAGGCAACTGCTGTCCCAGCTGTCTGGTATCTGGCTATGCTATGATTATAGTGAAAGGTGTCTTGCCAAAGTTACATCCCCACTCTCTCGGCCAAGAGGGCTTTAGGACAGTCGGCATTAGGATGGTCCCCAAAGGCCATCTAGCTCCAAAGACTGCAGCACAAATCTTGCCTTCTAGTTTGAGAGTCATTAGTCCTTCACAAAAGACTAAGCTGTAAAAGAATTCCCATTGCAGTGGAGAAACAAATAAGGATACAGCTCTCTTTACTGTCAGAGCTGTAAGCTTTCATCGGTCTGTGATACAAGCAGGGAGTCAAGACATGTGAGTTATACATGAGTTTTCAGACCACCTACAAGGTTTTAATCTTTCAAGCTGTGAGTTAAGACATGTGAGTTATACATGAGTTTTCAGACCACCTACATGCTTTTAATCTTTCAAGCTGTGAGTTAAGACATGTGAGTTATACATGAGTTTTCAGACCACCTACATGGTTTTAACCTTTCAAGATGAGAGTTAAGACATGTGAGTTATACATGAGTTTTCAGACCACCTACATGGTTTTAACCTTTCAAGCTGAGAGTTAAGACATGTGAGTTATACATGAGTTTTCAGACCACCTACATGCTTTTAATCTTTCAAGCTGTGAGTTAAGACATGTGAGTTATACATGAGTTTTCAGACCACCTACATGGTTTTAATCTTTCAAGCTGTGAGTTAAGACATGTGAGTTATACATGAGTTTTCAGACCACCTACATGGTTTTAACCTTTCAAGCTGAGAGTTAAGACATGTGAGTTATACATGAGTTTTCAGACCACCTACATGGTTTTAACCTTTCAAGCTGAGAGTTAAGACATGTGAGTTATACATGAGTTTACAGACTACCTACATGCTTTTAATCTTTCAAGCTGTGAGTTAAGACATGTGAGTTATACATGAGTTTTCAGACCACCTACATGGTTTTAACCTTTCAAGATGAGAGTTAAGACATGTGAGTTATACATGAGTTTTCAGACCACCTACATGGTTTTAACCTTTCAAGCTGAGAGTTAAGACATGTGAGTTATACATGAGTTTACAGACCACCTACATGCTTTGAATCTTTCAAGCTGTGAGTTAAGACATGTGAGTTATACATGAGTTTTCAGACCACCTACATGCTTTTAACCTTTCAATATGAGAGTTAAGACATGTGAGTTATACATGAGTTTTCAGTCCACCTACATGGTTTTAACCTTTCAAGATGAGAGTTAAGACATGTGAGTTATACATGAGTTTACAAACCACCTACAAGGTTTTAATCTTTCAAGCTGTGAGTTAAGACATGTGAGTTATACATGAGTTTTCAGACCACCTACATGCTTTTAATCTTTCAAGCTGTGAGTTAAGACATGTGAGTTATACATGAGTTTTCAGACCACCTACATGGTTTTAACCTTTCAAGATGAGAGTTAAGACATGTGAGTTATACATGAGTTTTCAGACCACCTACATGGTTTTAACCTTTCAAGCTGAGAGTTAAGACATGTGAGTTATACATGAGTTTACAGACCACCTACATGCTTTTAATCTGTCAAGCTGTGAGTTAAGACATGTGAGTTATACATGAGTTTTCAGACCACCTACATGGTTTTAACCTTTCAAGCTGAGAGTTAAGACATGTGAGTTATACATGAGTTTTCAGACCACCTACATGCTTTTAATCTTTCAAGCTGAGAGTTAAGACATGTGAGTTATACATGAGTTTTCAGACCACCTACATGCTTTTAATCTTTCAAGCTGAGAGTTAAGACATATGAGTTATATATGAGTTTACAGACCACCTACATGGTTTTAACCTTTCAAGATGAGAGTTAAGACATGTGAGTTATACATGAGTTTACAAACCACCTACATGGATTTAACCTTTCAAGCTCAGAGTTAAGACATGTGAGTTATACATGAGTTTTCAGACCACCTACAAGGTATGTGTGTGTGTGTGTGTGTGTGTGTGTGTGTGTGTGTGTGTGTGTGTGTGCGTGTGTGTGTGTGTGTGTGTGTGTGTGCGTGCGTGCGTGTGAGTGAGTATGTGTGTGTGTGTGTGTGTGTGTGTGTGTGTGTGCGTATGCATGTGTGTATGTATGTGTATGTGTGTATATGTGTGTGTGTGTGTGTGTGTGTGTGTGTGTGTGTGTGAGGAAGGATGGGGTGAATGGGAGTGTGTGTAGGTCAGTGTATGAATTTGTGTTGCAGGAAGTGAATGTTCATTTTTATTATATTTCTGTCTGAATGGCATGTGATTTATTATATTTCTGTCTGAATGGCATGTGATTTTCTTACTTGTCAATATTATCAATCATGTTGTGGTAATGCATATCTTAATAATGGCCATGTTCCAAACTGATAGCTCTTTATGCATATGTATACATACATGTTACATACATGTACTCAATCAAAAAGACAAATTTCTGTGAGTTTACAGACAATATATACCGGTAGTTGTATCTTCTCTATAGTTTACAGACAACATATAGTTGCATCTTCTCTATAGTTTACAGACAATGATATAGTTGTATCTTCTCTATAGTTTACAGACAACATATAGTTGCATCTTCTCTATAGTTTACAGACAATATATAGTTGTATCTTCTCTATAGTTTACAGACAATAGTGGCATCTTCTCTATAGTTTACAACAATAATATAGTCATATCTTCTCTTACATCTACAGACAATAATACAGTGGTATCTTCTCTATAGTTTACAGACAATAATATAGTTGCATCTTATCTATAGTTTACAGACAATAATATAGTTGTATGTTCTCTTTAGTTTACAGACAATAATATAGTTGTATATTCTCTTTCGTTTACAGACAATAATATAGTTGTATCTTCTCCATAGTTTACAGACAATATATAGTTGTATCTTCTCTTTCGTTTACAGACAATAATATAGTTGTATCTTATCTATCTTCCGAATGCAGGAAGAAAAGGAACTCAACAACTACATCAATATTTACCATGGGGACCATTTTACAGACATCTTTATAACTCAGGTCCAAGGTTCAGTTTCCAGTTTTCTGTCTTACTGTTTGAATTATGAACAACACTGATTCTTTCTCACTAATTCTGTCTTACTGTTTGAATTATTATTAACACTGATTCTTTCTCACTAGTTTTCTGTCTTACTGTTTGAATTATGAACAACACTGATTCTTTCTCACTAATTCTGTCTTACTGTTTGAATTATTATTAACACTGATTCTTTCTCACTAGTTTTCTGTCTTACTGTTTGAATTATGAACAACACTGATTCTTTCTCACTAATTCTGTCTTACTGTTTGAATTATTATTAACACTGATTCTTTCTCACTAGTTTTCTGTCTTACTGTTTGAATTATGAACAACACTGATTCTTTCTCACCAGTTTTCTGTCTTACTGTATGAATTATAAACAACACTGATTCTTTCTCATCAGTTCTGTCTTACTGTATGAATTATGAACAACACTGATTCTTTCTCACCAGTTTTCTCCCTCTTTTGATCTCACTCTGCACATCCGCAGGGTCAAACCCTCCAAACTGGTCCAGCACATACTGTGTCAGTCCTGATGAATACTGCTGCAGAAAGGAAAACAGACTGTGTCAGTCCTGATGGAGAGAGAGAGAGAGAGAGAGAGAGAGAGAGAGGTGGGGGGGGGGGGGGGAGACAGAGACAGACAGACAGACAGAGACACAGAGAGAGAAAGAGACAGAGAGATAGACACAGAGAGACAGAATGATTGAAAGATACAGAGATGCAGAGTCACAAATAGAGACACGGACAGGACAGGAGACAGACAGACAGGCAGATACTGAGATAGACAGAAAGACGGAATCAAATTTCCTACCATACACTTGTGGTGAGCGAAGAGCACATTTTGGTGACAATGAAGAATTCCACAGTACTGCTCCACGCCCCTTCCATGACCGCAGAATGCACACACCACTTTATCCTTTCAAGGCAAACCACACAATAAGGGAAGTGAACACTAAGTAAATGATTTGATTCAGATTAAATTCTGCACACACCACTTTATCCTTTCAAGGCAAAGCATACAGCAAGGCAAGTGAACAGTAAGTAAATGATCTGATTCAGATTAAATTCTGCACACACCACTTTATCCTTTCAAGGCAAAGCATACAGCAATGCAACTGAACATTTTTGTTAATTACTTAATTCAGATTAAATTCTGCACACACCACTTTATCATTTCAATGCAAAGCACACAGTAAGGCAACAGAACATTTAATAAATCATCTAATTCAGATTGAATTCTGCACATACTACAATTTCCTTCCCAGACAAAGTACACAGCAAGACAATTGAAAATTTAGTAAATGATTCAGATTAGATTCTGCATTCACCTATTTTGCCTCTGAATGCAAAGCATGCATAGCAAGGAAGTTTAACATTCAATAAATGATTAAATTCAGCATGTATACATTGTGTAATTAATGTATACATGTATACATGACTTTTCACATGCGTGCAAAACATACAGCATGACAACTGCGCATCAGATAAATGATTCTAGTCAAATTCTTTTTTTTCCAGGATAACAGATATAAGCACTGGCATGCTTTTTTTTTTTTTTTTTTTTTTTTTTTACATCCAGTTCCTGCCCTGAACAGGGTGTAATAATAGGATACACAGGGGGTGGGGGGGAGAAAGAAAAGCATGCATGCACATACACACACATATATACATGCGCTCACACACACACACACACACACACTCACGCGCGCACGCGCGCGCACACACACACACCAGAGAAGCAAAAGCAAAGAGAAAGAGAGAAGAAATAGTGAGCACCACCTCAGAATACTTCATCAAAAGAGAGGCTTTTTGGCAAAAGGCTACATAGCATAAACTGTATAACTGTAAGCCGAATTTGGACAAAGTATATTAATATCATTAGATCACTTCAGAATACATGTTATACTTTCTTCTTTTCTTTCCCTTGACTACCGCCTTCATCACTGTGAAGATTCTGCATTTCATGTGCAATTTCCTGTTGTATGATTGTCAGATGTGTCTGGCTGTGACCATAAAACAGCAAGGAGGCAACTGCTGTCCTGACTGGGCTAGAAATGGAATTGTATAATGGGCAGTGGTGATCTAGTGTCTTGCCTCAACTCTCTCCGAGAGGGCGTTAGGACAGTCGGCATTGACTCTAGCAATGATTGTGATAGTCCCCAGTGGTCATCTAGCTCCTGAGATTTATGCGCTAAGATCCAGTGTAACTACATTTGCCTCCTGGTTTGTGGGTCTTGGTCAGTCAGAAAAGACTAAGTTGTACATGAATTCCTACCAAAGTGGAGAAACCAATGATCATATCTATGGTCCAGCTGCAAACTCATGTCAATCCGATTGAACATGCATGCAAAGCTCCCATTAATTTTTTTGGTATCCTGGAACAAACTACACAGAAGTTTTGTGCATATTACAATGCAAGAACCATGTCAATCACATATACATATGCATGTTATATCCAGTTTTAGCACCATCTGTGACAGGTACTATCATTGATGATGATGATGATGATGATTATCAATTTATAACATGACAATATCCACATTTCTTCCCCTCCACTCCTCTGTGCAACTCACGGGCACGACAAGATGGAGTTTAACGACCTATTGGCTTAACGCCCTTATGGTAAAAAAACAACAACTCACTCCACCCCTTGTTGTGAACACAACTAATTCGCCTTGAGGGGAAGAATTGTGAATATTGCCGGACTTTTTTCTTCTGTTCTCTTACCATCTCAGAATTTCACACCAAGACTGCGCTCATTTGTGACAAGTTTTACATGTGGCGATGCTAAATAATACGGAAGCTACACAAACTATCAAACTTTGTACAAGCTAACGACACATACGGGAAAATACAAAATTCCAATTTTAGTATCAGGGGAATGTACTAGGTCTGTCTTTGCACATTGTGAAAGGAATTGTTCCCCTTGCTCGGGCTCACCACACCAGTGAGGGCTTTGGTTTAACTCGATGCAGTTGTAAAAAAAAAAAAAAAAATCTTTTTTTAGAGTGACTTTTTTTTATGAATGAGTAATGCGTAGGATAGAGATATAGGCAGTGTATGTATAAGCCTTTTTTTCACCTAAAATTTTAAGAGAGAGAGAGAGAGAGAGAGAGAGACGGGAAAATGTGTGTGAGAGAGACCATCGAGGAGTGTCAGACCAGTTTATCACGTTTCGTTTGGTCCTCATACACTCTCTAAACTATCAACAAGGCAAACTACATGAGGGAAAAACATAGCGTCCTTACACTCTCTAAACTATCAACAAGGAAAACTACATGAGAGAAAAATACGTATACAGCGTCCTTACAAACAAAAGATATCTGTGAATTCCTTCAGATGAACAGAAGTCGAGAAACGATAAGATGAAAAAAGAAAAAAAGAAAATGTGTTCTAAAATCAATATAACCCCACACACACACACACACTCCCCCCCCCCCCCCCCAAAAAAAAAAAAAACAAAAAAAAAAACCAAAAAAACCCTAAGATACCGCATGCGACATCCGGCCGGCAGAGGTTCTCGGACTTCAATTTCAGTTGTTGGAAATAAGCAGAGGTCAAACCACCCTGTCACCCACTCCACAGGACGTGCTGTCACCCACCCCACAGGACGTGCTGTCACCCACCGCCACCCCACAGGACATGCTATCACCCTCGTCTACAGGGACAGCACTGCTGGGAATGACTGATCGTGTACAGAGACAGCACTGCTGGGAATGGCTGGTGGTCTGCAGAGACAGCACTGCTGGGAATGGCTGGTGGTCTGCAGGTACAGCACTGCTGGGAATGGCTGGTGGTCTGCAGGTACAGCACTGCTGGGAATGGCTGGTGGTCTGCAGGTACAGCACTGCTGGGAATGGCTGGTGGTCTGCAGGTACAGCACTGCTGGGAATGGCTGGTGGTCTGCAGGTACAGCTCTGCTGGGAATGGCTGATCGTCTACAAAGACAGCACTGCTGGGAATGGCTGGTGGTCTACAGAGACAGCACTGCTGGGAATGGCTGGTGGTCTGCAGGTACAGCACTGCTGGGAATGGCTGGTGGTCTGCAGGTACAGCTCTGCTGGGAATGGCTGATCGTCTTCAGGTACAGCACTGCTGGGAATGGCTAGTGGTCTGCAGAGACAGCACTGCTGGGAATGGCTGGTGGTCTACAGAGACAGCACTGCTGGGAATCGCTGGTGGTCTGCAGAGGGAGGGCTTTATAACCGCCAGCACCTGGCTGACTCGATGGAAGAAATATGGTGACGTTTCAACAAGGACACGCACGTAGATCAGCCAGGGAAGGAGGGAGGTGGCAGAATAGTTAAGACGCTCGTCTGCCAATACAGAGTCCGCGAGGGTCTGGGTTCGAATCCCGCCGCCTTTCTCCCAGGTTTGACTGGAAAATCGTACTGAGCGTTTAGTCATTCCGTCGAATGAAACGATAACCCGAGGTCCCGTGTGCAACACATTCAGCGCCCATTTCAGAACCCATGGTAACGAGAGTGTTGTCCTCTGGCAAAATTATGCAGAAGAAACCCACTCTAATTGAACACAAATATATATGCATGCACTCAACGCCTGACTAAGAGCGTTGGGTTATGCTGCTGGTCAGGCATCTGCCTATTAGATGTGGTGTAGCGTATATGGATTCACCTGAATGCAGTGACGCCCCCTTGAGAAACGGAAAGTGGGGTAGGGCATAATGTTATCTATTCATTTAATTATCTATTTAATCATCTATTTATCTATTTATTCATTTATTTATTTGTCATTATTTTTGTTGTCATTATTATTCCCCTTTTCTTTTCTTTTTTCTCTTTAATTTATTTGTTAACCTATTTATCTATTTATTCATCTTTTCTTTTTTTTTCTTTTTTTCTTTTTGCTGCATGAAAATTTCCCATCTTGGCGACTCGTCAAAATAATCTTCCTGTTTATCAACCTCTGCGCGTGCGTCGAGGACATGACCTTCGACATTTTCATGCAAAGTAAAAGGCACAGTTAGCATTGTTGACACACCATCACTTGCACAGCTGGTCTGGTCTGTCACGCCGTCTCTAAGATCTCGTTATTTCCGGCAACAGATCACATCTGTTTGACAGCTGGTGAATGAACAGTCAGTAGTCACTGCGTATAACTTCTTACACAGTTTGGTTTGTATTTCAGTTGAGTGAAGGCTTCAGCCACAGTTTCTGTCATTCCTGTTGGATCGTCCTCTTACCATGGGGCGACACTGGCTGTCTCTGTCTCTGCTGTCTCTGTGTCTGCCTGCTTTTTGCTTGCTCGCCATGGCTGGGTATGATGGAGGTAACTTGAAAACAAGCAATTATAAAAAAAAAAAAAAAAAAAAAAAATGAACACACCAATAAGATAACGTCCAGTTACAAAATGTGGTAGTAAAATATAGATTTTTTGAAAATAATGTACATTAGATTGCCATTTCCTTTTTTTGTGTGTGTGGTCAATTCCATCTTAGTTGATTTGTCGCGTTCGCTTCATTATTTGTATTTATTTAAACTTGTGTGTGTGTGTGTGTGTGTGTGTGTGTGTGTGTGTGTGTGTGTGTGTGTGTGTGTGTGTGTGTGTTCATTTCCTAGTGTTATGCTTTGTCTATTTGCAGTTATCGTTTTCTGTGTTTTTGTGTGCGATTATTTGTTTTTATTTGTTTCGTATGTTGCTTTTCTATTGTGATGTTTTTTCTGTCTCTCCTCATCCTATCTCCCCCCCCCCCCCTCCTTCCTTCTCTCTCCCTGCAGACTGTACCAACTTGTGATGTTTTTTCTGTCTCTCCTCATCCTATCTCCCCCCCCCCCTCCTTCCTTCTCTCTCCCTGCAGACTGTACCAACTTGTGATGTTTTTTTCTGTCTCTCCTCATCCTATCTCTCCCCCCCGCCCCCCCCCCCGCCCCCCCAATTCTCTCTGCCTGCAGACTGTACCAACTTGTGATGTTTTTTCTGTCTCTCCTCATCCTATCTCCCCCCCCCCTCCTTCCTTCTCTCTCCCTGCAGACTGTACCAACTTGTGTTGTTTTTTCTGTCTCTCCTCATCCTATCCCCCCCCCTTCTCTCTCCCTGCAGACTGTACCAACTTGTGTTGTTTTTTCTGTCTCTCCTCATCCTATCTCCCCCCCCCCCTTCTCTCTCCCTGCAGACTGTACCAACTTGTGTTGTTATTTCTGTCTCTCCTCATCCTATCCCCTCCCCCCCCCCTTCTCTCTCCCTGCAGACTGTACCAACTTGTGTTGTTTTTTCTGTCTCTCCTCATCCATCCCCCCCCCCTTCTCTCTCCCTGCAGACTGTACCAACTTGTGTTGTTTTTTCTGTCTCTCCTCATCCTATCTCCCCCCCCCACCCCATTCTCTCTCCCTGCAGACTGTACCAACTTGTGTTGTTTTTTCTGTCTCTCCTCATCCATCCCCCCCCCATTCTCTCTCCCTGCAGACTGTACCAACTTGTGATGTTTTTTCTGTCTCTCCTCATCCTATCTCCCCCCCCCCCCCCCTCTCTCTCCCTGCAGACTGTACCAACTTGTGATGTTTTTTCTGTCTCTCCTCATCCTATCTCCCCCCCCCCTCCTTCCTTCTCTCTCCCTGCAGACTGTACCAACTTGTGTTGTTTTTTCTGTCTCTCCTCATCCCATCCCCCCCCCCTTCTCTTCTCTCTCCCTGCAGACTGTGCCAACTTGTGTTGTTGTTTTTCTGTCTCTCCTCATCCTATCCCCCCCCCCCCCATTCTCTCTCCCTGCAGACTGTACCAACGTATGCTGTGTTGTCCGTGTAGTGAGCTTACCATGTCGGAAATCTCAGTTCTTAGTGAAATGTTTTGAGTTCTGAATAATGGGTTATATATCTTTCTCATTATCTACTTCTCTCTCTCTCTCCCCCTCCCTCCCCCCTACCCCCTCTCTCTCTCTTTTATCTTTCTTTCTCTGTCTTTTTATTTGCTTATTTCTTTCTTTCTGTCACTGTCTTTCTCTCTTTTTTTTCTTTATATCTTTCTTTTTCTCGCTGTATCACTTTTTCCTTCTCTCTGTCCCTTCCATTCGTGTCTGTTGTCTTCTGTCTTGTCTTTTCCTCCCTTTCCTTCTGTCTTCTGTCTTGTCTTTTCCTCCCTTTCCTTCTGTCTTCTGTCTTGTCTTTTCCTCCCTTTCCTTCTGTCTTCTGTCTTGTCTTTTCCTCCCTTTCCTTCTGTCTTCTGCCTTGTCTTTCCCTCCCTTTCCTTCTGTCTTGTCTTTTCCTCCCTTTCCTTCTGTCTTGTCTTTCCCTCCCTTTCCTTCTGTCTTCTGTCTTGTCTTTTCCTCCCTTTCCTTCTGTCTTGTCTTTTCCTCCCTTTCCTTCTGTCTTCTGTCTTGTCTTTTCCTCCCTTTCCTTCTGTCTTGTCTTTTCCTCCCTTTCCTTCTGTCTTGTCTTTTCCTCCCTTTCCTTCTGTCTTCTGTCTTGTCTTTTCCTCCCTTTCCTTCTGTCTTGTCTTTTCCTCCCTTTCCTTCTGTCTTCTGTCTTGTCTTTTCCTCCCTTTCCTTCTGTCTTCTGTCTTGTCTTTTCCTCCCTTTCCTTCTGTCTTCTGTCTTGTCTTTTCCTCCCTTTCCTTCTGTCTTGTCTTTCCCTCCCTTTCCTTCTGTCTTGCCTTTTCCTCCCTTTCCTTCTGTCTTCTGTCTTGTCTTTTCCTCCCTTTCCTTCTGTCTTCTGTCTTGTCTTTCCCTCCCTTTCCTTCTGTCTTGTCTTTTCCTCCCTGTCCTTCTGTCTTCTGCCTTGTCTTTTCCTCCCTGTCCTTCTGTCTTCTGCCTTGTCTTTCCCTCCCTTTCCTTCTGTCTTGTCTTTTCCTCCCTTTCCTTCTGTCTTGTCTTTCCCTCCCTTTCCTTCTGTCTTCTGTCTTGTCTTTTCCTCCCTTTCCTTCTGTCTTGTCTTTCCCTCCCTTTCCTTCTGCCTTGTCTTTCCCTCCCTTTCCTTCTGTCTTCTGTCTTGTCTTTTCCTCCCTTTCCTTCTGTCTTGTCTTTCCCTCCCTTTCCTTCTGTCTTGTCTTTCCCTCCCTTTCCTTCTGTCTTCTGTCTTGTCTTTTCCTCCCTTTCCTTCTGTCTTCTGCCTTGTCTTTTCCTCCCTTTCCTTCTGTCTTCTGTCTTGTCTTTCCATCCCTTTCCTTCTGTCTTCTGCCTTGTCTTTTCATCCCTTTCCTTCTGTCTTCTGCCTTGTCTTTTCCTCCCTGTCCTTCTGTCTTGTCTTTCCCTCCCTTTCCTTCTGTCTTGTCTTTTCCTCTCTTTCCTTCTGTCTTGTCTTTTCCTCTCTTTCCTTCTGTCTTCTGTCTTGTCTTTCCCTCCCTTTCCTTCTGTCTTGTCTTTTCCTCCCTTTCCTTCTGTCTTGTCTTTTCCTCTCTTTCCTTCTGTCTTCTGTTTTGTCTTTTCCTCTCTTTCCTTCTGTCCTTCTGTCTTGTCTTTTCCTCCCTGTCCTTCTGTCTTGTCTTTTCCTCCTTTCCTTCTGTCTTCTGTCTTGTCTTTTCCTCCCTTTCCTTCTGTCTTCTGTCTTGTCTTTTCCTCCCTTTCCTTCTGTCTTCTGTCTTGTCTTTCCCTGCCTGTCCTTCTGTCTTGTCTTTCCCTCCCTGTCCTTCTGTCTTGTCTTTCCCTCTCTTTCCTTCTGTCTTCTGTCTTGTCTTTCCCTCCCTTTCCTTCTGTCTTCTGTCTTGTCTTTCCCTCCCTTTCCTTCTGTCTTGTCTTTCCCTCCCTTTCCTTCTGTCTTCTGTCTTGTCTTTCCCTCCCTTTCCTTCTGTCTTTTCCTCCCTTTCCTTCTGTCTTCTATCTTGTCTTTCCCTCCCTTTCCTTCTGTCTTCTGTCTTGTCTTTTCCTCCCTTTCCTTCTGTCTTGCCTTTTCCTCCCTTTCCTTCTGTCTTGTCCTTTCCTCCCTTTCCTTCTGTCTTGTCTTTCCCTCCCTTTCCTTCTGTCTTCTGTCTTGTCTTTTCCTCCCTTTGTGTGTGTGACATTTTGTACATTTTGTACGTGTGCCATTTGTTCTTTTTTCCCCCAAAAAATGTATTTTTAATCGTTTGATTTCTTTACAGTGTACAAAAATATGACACAAGACGATGCGAATACAATACATCACATGATGGTATTACATAACAAGAAAAAGAACAAAGATACAGGACACATCCTACAAAGGTTTTATGCTGCAGAATTCTTTGTCACTGCCCAACATGTAGCCTACATTTCGTGTATGCCTCAGAAAATATTTGAACTTTAAAGTACAGAATTTTTCTTTATATTTGTTATTCTTCCCTCTCTCCTTCATTGTGATGCACTGTTTCACATGAACGTCACAGGGAAACAACAGTGTGGACAACAAAAACAGCACATGACAGACAAACAGGCAGAAAAAAAATAAAGGGCACTTCTTTTGAATGAATGACCAGGAAATACCTTTGTTTTTATGTTTGCACTTATCTCTATTATCTAAATAGACAATGAAGTGCACTCAAGTTACAACTGGTGACATTACAGACAAAGGACAAAAAAGAGACCAGAGATAATGTGGAAAAGTATGTTGATGGAGTCTCCCGTCGGTCCGACGGATGAGTAGGCAGGCAGGCTTATCTGTCGGTGTGTGTCCTCATATGGGAGAAGAGGCCGATTCTGGATGTGCAGCACTTCCCACAGGTGTTGCAAGCGAAAACGTCTCCAGAAGTTGAAAAGTATGCTACCAACCGATTAAAAAACCTTAACATAAGATAGGGTAATGTTTTGTTGTAACAAAGGCATTGATTGTGAGACAAGTTTGATACAGTTCATTTTTCTGTTGAGTTCATGGGCAGTATCCATTTTATTTCAAACTCATGATTTTGCATGTTCAGTGAGTGTGCATGTTTTTCAGTTTTGTATCCAATCTTGAATTCAGTCAAGAACTTTTGGATGTTATGTCCAAGTTCGTTTATTCTGCATCTATAGATGTAATTATATTAAGATTTTTCTGATTGAGCTCACTGTGCCATACGAAAGCAGAATGGAGGAAGCCCACATCTACAAGACCGAGAAGTATGCCAGTCTAGCCAGTAGGCTGAGAGAATCTGGCTTCCAATCCAAAGTCCTCGCCATAGAGATTGATGCAAGAGGGTTTGTGGGCGCATCTGCCTGCAGCCTCATGAAAAAGCTGTCGGTTTCTGGCATAGAGAGGACATGGGCTCTCAAGGCAATGGCAGAAGCAGCAGAAAAGAGTTCCAGCTGGATCTGGTCGAGGAGGAATGAAAGTAAACTTCATAAAGATTAAATTTCCCTACTCAAACTAGGAGTACGATGGCTCAGTGGTTAAAACGTTTGCCAGAAAAGGTGATTCAGTTCTGAGGTGGCGACCACCCTGGAGGCGGGGGTTCGAACCTGCTGAGGACCAGGGAAAAAAAAGAGAAAAAAAGAGAAAAGGCGGTAATACAAGGGCATCCAGGAGTCATGACCTGGGTGCGGCCCGGCCCCCTTAGTGTGTAAGGAGTTAAGGGCCGAAACACTTGACTGAGGGGGGGCTTCTTCTCTGAAGACCTTGTACTGTCCAGCTCTCCCTGGAGTTTCTTATCAGTAATACGGCATCAGTTCTGCCGTTTTTGTTTGTTTGTTTGTTTGTTTGTTTTTCCAAATAAGAGAGGCTGACTAACGGAATTGAAGTCAGCACATATTTGACACTGTTATTGTCTACGATATTTTGAAGTTATCTTAAAAGAGAACGCGAATACTGGCAGTCATACAGGTAATGAATTACCGGTTCCTTCTTTCTGATACAAGAGTTGCATTTGTCTTTTTTTTTCAATCAGTCATGTTTCGTATTATTATTAGTATCATCATCATCATCATCATCGTTGTTGTTGTTGTTGTTGTTGTTCACCATCATCATCACGCTGACAAAGGCTGTTGCCTTGCTGTGGCTGTCACCTCTCAACAGGTGTTGGCGGACAGTGAGAATTGTAACGGTGAATACGAGTGTACACATGTGTAATCACAGAAATAAATGAAGAAAGGGATGGCACAGTCAAAACATGCAACAAATCAACACTCAAATAAATAAGCAAATAAATGAATAAATAAACAAAACGATATATAAAATAGACAAACAAATAAGTATATTAATGAATAAATTAATGAAACACAAATGAATAGATAAATAAATAAATAAATAAATAATAAATAAATAAATAAGTAAACTAGAGAGAGAGAGACAACAACAAAGCAACCCCACAACCAAAGCCACCCTTTCCTCCTTTCAACAGTGGGACCGAGGAACGTCACCATGGAGCCATCCACCCGGTCTATCCAGGTCCGATGGTACCCACCCAGCCGGGATCAGTCTTCCCTGGAATCGTACCGTGTGTGGTTCTACTCCGCCACACAGCCCAACAGAAAGCGGGTACACTGGGTACCAGTGGAGACCCACCCGCATGAGGTCATATCCTGTTTGGAACCCAACACGGAGTACCGGGTACAGGTGGTCACTCACTTCCACCCGAACAGCAGTATCTCGGACGCCAACAGTGACGAGGTGAAGGTGGTCACCCACCCGGAAAAACCCCGTGAGTGCACTGAAAGTATCTGCAAGTTACAGCGTGGTGTTGGGCGGACAGTAATTATATGTGTGTGTAGAAAGGGGGGGGGGGGGGAGGGGGTGAAAGGGTGCGGGATAGGCGGAGGGCGCTGTCAAGCACACAGGCACATGCACACACAGAGACAGACGGACGGACGACACCCACACACATACACAAGCACGCACCACCCCCCTTCCCCCCTCACATACCACACACACACACACACACACACACACACACACACACACACACCAACACTGAT
>NC_134876.1:96050085-96157585 GCF_041734735.1 Babylonia areolata | reverse complement strand
CACTAGTTTGTCTCCCTTGGACCGTTCCCAACAGAGCATCAGTGTCTCAACCACCATCAAGAGGACCCGACGCACTGTTCAACATCTCCAGGAAGACCAGACTGGAGCGTCAGCTGCTGGCGACACAGTAGTATTAGGACTGGGGGTTCTGGCTCACCTCTTTTAACCTCCAAAATTATCGTCAGTCCTGAAGGGCCAGTTTTGTTTTAATGGGAGCTTCGCCTGAATATCCTGAAAGCCAAAACACTCTTTGTTTTGCAGGTGAAATCATCGCCTGATTTTTATTGCGGATCAGAACTAAAACTGCATGATACGAAAGAAAAAAAATGTTAAGAAGAGTAGTGAAATTAAAACGTACTCTGATCTTGATCAAAAGAAAAAAATTCAACCCAAGAACGCATAAAAAAGTGTTCACAATGTTGCTGGTCACTTCTGTAATTTAAACAGCTTTACGCTGTTTTGGAAACACTGCTGTGTGAGACTGGATCAACACTTGCTCAAAACGTAACTTTGAAGAAAAAGATGCAAAGTCTGTATTTGATCTTTATGGTGGTGAATAATAATAATAATACATAGTTTTTCTGTGGCGCGATATCCAGCACCAATGCTGCTCAAAGCGCCTTACATCATAGTTGACTATAAACATGCTTTAAAAAACATATCAACCGCTATCTGACAATGGAAAAAAAAACAGCGTGTTCATATGAATGCAAAAGCACACTAAAGATTATAAAAGCTATGAAGTAAATACGGCTTAGATTAAAACAAAGTGCATTTCATAGAACCCCCTCCCCCTCATCCCCCCCATATATATATATATATATATATATATATATATATATATATATATATATATATATATATATGTCCCTCCCTTACAGACACACACACTGACATTAAATATCAACTGCACTAAAAACAAAATTGCATAAGCATTGAAATATTTCTTATTTTCTAACATAGGATTCTGTTTGGGCATACTAACATGCCTACACACTTACACACGCGTACCAGAGCACTGTAACCTCACAAACACATGCACGCACGCACGCACACATGCACACACACACACACACACACACACACACACACACACACACACACACACACACACACACACACACACACACACACACACACACACACACACACACATGCCCATTAAAAATAACCAGATACAAAAAATGACATCACATCTAAGACCGAAACTACATAAAATACACAATGCATTAAAACAGGACTACAAAAATACTAGCACAAAGATACTTGCCAACAAGCATACCTTGGTTTAACCATTCCGCCCAGAACAAAAATGCTTACGGAAAAGGTAAGTTTTCAGATCTGACTTAAAGGAATGTAGATCAGAGGAATTTCTAAGAGATGAAGGTATAGTTCCACACTTGGGGAACCTGAGCTCTGAAAGACCTATTTCCAGCACATTTCAGATTAGTCCTTGGAACTTTAAGCAGCTTTTCAGAACTGGATCTTAATGTTCTGTGCGGTTCATATGTTTCCAATACAGAGGAGAGATACAATGGAAGAGACTTGTCAAAATGTTTGAAGGCGAGTGTTGCTAACTTATAGTGAATGCAGGACTCAATTGGAAGCCATTGTAACCGATTCAGCAGAGGTATAACATGATCAGATTTCTTTTTGGCGAGAAACAGTCGTGCAGCATTGTTCTGAATTTTCTGTAATCTGTTGATGGAGGAAGATGGTAAACCTGCAAGAGTGGAATTGCAGTAATCCAGTCTGGACAGGACGAAAGAGGAAGCAAACTGAGCCATATTTTTCTCTGTTATGTTGGCTCTGACTGAGGCAAGCCTTCGGAGATGAAAATTACATGAGCGACACAAGAATGAAATTTGGTCGTTCATAGTCAAGGTTTGATCGAGATATACACCCAGGTATTTGGCTGATGTTTGAAATGCTACTGAAGCAGGGCCAAACGTAACTGGGTCCTTTTCTGCTGCCTTAAGACGAGTTAGGTCTCCTACGGCTAAGAGTTCGGTTTTGTCTTCGTTGAGCTTTAGCTTGTTTTTGTCCATCCATGTTTTTACATCAGCTACACAAGCTTCCAATTCAGTAATGACTGTTTTAAAATCAGATGGTGGAGCGGCTTTTTGTAATTCTGTGTCATCTGCATATTTATGGTAACCAAATGAGTGCCTTTTGAAGATGTCAGACAAAGGTTGAGTGTACAAAGTGAATAAGATAGGCCCTAAGACTGATCCCTGAGGGACACTAAACACAAGAGGAATGACTTTAGAGGTGCTATGTTTTACTTTAACCTTTAGTTCACGATTTGAAAGATATGAAGAAACCATTTTAAAGCAGTAGATTTAATGCCAAAGGTAGTGCTAAGACGATTGATAAGAATTTGGTCTCAATTGTATCAAATGCCACTACAGATGTAAGTCTATTGTCTGTGTTTGAGAGGAGACTATCTGTGACCGAAAGAAGGGCTGTTTCTGTGCTATGGCTTTTCCGATAAGCTGACTGACAAGTTTCAAGCAGGTCGTTTTCATCAAGATGTTCCTGGAGCTGATGTGTTATAGTGTGCCGGCAGTGTGACCCTCACCACCCACACTCTGTCTCCCTTCCCTCCCCATCCCTTCAACCCATAGTATTTTATATTTTTTGTTATGCTGTATGTCTGTGGATATTATGTCTGGCTTAATATAAATGGTGTTGGTGTCTTGGTCATATCAATGATAGTATCTCATACTGATGTTGCTCAGTGGTATGGCAGTGGTTTGTCAACTGCTGGAATAATGTAAGCATTGAGTTTTGAGAAGCCAAAGAGATAACGATTATGCATGTAGCAGGTTTGTGAAGCGTTTTGGTTTTGCTACTCTTTTTGATGTATTACTTGCTTGTTTTGTAAGTAAGGTGGTGATGGTTAAATGTGAAGTGAATACACTGTGTGTTAAGGATTTTTTAGTGTGTGTGTGTGTGTGTGTGTGTGTGTGTGTGTGTGTGTGTGTGTGTGTGTGTGCACTGGGGTAACGGCGAATGCTATGGGACACATGTTTGATTTGTTGGTAGTTGTGATTACATGTGTAGGACTTGTGTTATGTGCCACTGGTTACTTTGTTCAGACAAAGCGAGAAGACACATGGTAATGTGGTTAACGGTTAGAAAACCCTGTGAGCATGGAGAGTCAGTCCTATGTTGTGGCACATGGTTTGCTGTTCACCAGAGACAGACTGAACTTGGTAGTTATGATTTCTATGTAACTGCGACAGTGAAGATGCTTCATGATGATAGGACTGAAAGTGGTCAGTCGTTTGTTTGCATGGTATTTTATGTTACCAGTTGTTAGCGTTGGATAAGCTATCTGGAACTTGGATGTTGTTTTTACATAGATCTCCTTGAGAAAAGCGTATTGCTGGACATATGATTGATGGTGCCTAGATAAGTGGGGGAATGCTTAGGCTGATGGCATATTGATGTTTGTATGGTGTATCTGCCTTCAGAGCAGTGATGTCCAGCATGTGTTGTTATTGTTTTTGACCTGGATTTTTGGTTGTGTGTATTCCAGGTGTGCTGCTTGTAGATGCTGCTTGTAGGTTTTGCTTTAGGTGTAGGGTGAACTGTTTACTGTGTGCTGCTTGAAGGAAGTACTTGAAGTAGGCAGTGTGTGCTGCCTTAATGTGTGTTACTTTTGCTAAGTAGGGTGAACTGCTTAGTGTGTGTGCTGTATTGTAAAGTAAATTCTATAAAAACCACTCCATGTGGCCCTGCTATTGGTGTGAGGAGAGAGAGTGAGTGAGTGCAAGTGAGTGTATGCAACATCAGTCGATCCTATATCCCCCTGTATGCTCCCCTCTCTCTTGGAATAGAATCGAACCAACCCCTTTCAGTTTTTACAGATGTAACAACTTTTTCAATGATTTTAGAAATGAAAGAAAGATTAGAGACAGGTCTATAGGGTTTTTTTTTAGCTGATTTGTGTCCAAATTGTGCTTTTTCAAAAGAGGGGTGACAATGGCCAATTTAAGACAATCATGAACAATACCTGACTCCAGAGAATGATTAATAATTCTGGTGATCAAAGGGAGAGGTCATCAAGACATAATTTCAAAAGGTTGGTGGGCAATGGGTCAAGGTCACAGTTCTTACTTAGAGATTTAGGAATAAAATCTCTTACAGCTTTTTCAGAGACAGGTCTAAAACATGTCATTAAATTTCCTTTAAATCATTAAATCGGTCGTCTGGTGAGCTTGCATCCAATTCTTGTCGGATGTTTACAATTTTTTCATAAAAATAATTACTAAAATCATCAGGGAGATCCTGAGGAGGAATGTTTTTTTGGCAGCAACAGTTTCTATTTTTGCCAATGAGCTGGTTTGATACAGCATAGAGCTGTTTGGACGTGGAACACTGACTGATGGAGGCGCAGAAATGTTGACGCTTTGCAGCTGCATGTCATTCAGTTTTTTATGCTCCTTAACATAAATCTGTCTGGAGACAGTCAGTTTGTTGGAGCGCCAGACGTGCTCGGCCTGTCGCTCTCGACGCTTGGCGGCCCTCAGTTCATCAGTCATCCAGGGAGCAGAGGGACGGTCAGTAACAAGGCGAGCGGAGAGAGGGGCATGCCTGTCCAGTATCTGACGGAGGTCAGTGTTGTATGTTGTCAGAGGAGATGAGATTGAGTCAATTCCATCCATGAAGGATTTGATGTCAGCCTGGAATACCTCAAGGTTAATCATCTTTGTGTTCCGTGATGTAACAAAACGTTTTGGTCGCTTTAGTCTCCTAAAAGGGATGTCATAAAGAATTACCATGTCATCAGCAAGTGCCAAGTCCATGACCTTAAACTGGGGAGTGTGAATGTTCTCTCGAACCACAAGCCAGTCGAGAGTGTGACCATGTTTGTGAGTTGGTTTCACATATTAGCTGTTTTAACTCTTGGTCGAGTAGTAGAATACGCAACCGTAGTATATCTGAACTGCTGGTCTGTTCATAATGAAGATTAAAATCGCCAGTGAAAACTAAGTCTCCTGCTTCTAGGTTGTATTTATCCAGGAGATTAGAAAACTCAGTAATAAAAGTCTGGGTGTTACATTTATTGTATCGACTAGATGGGGGTATATATATATGCATATAATATGGCACACGGAACTATTGCACTCAACCCTTTAATGCTACACCCTCAAATGATGTATAATCGAGGGGTTTGAATGTACAAATATCCTGAATATGGCTTCTCATAATGGTTGCAATACCGCCTCCCTTCCTAACTTATCTAGGGAATGATTTCAGTTTGTACCCTTGCGGCATAAGCTGCGCTTTTTATTATTCTTCTCCCTGTTCATACAACCAGGTCTCAGTCAGTATGGCAATGTCAGAAGCATGGTCAACAATCACATCATGATTAAAAGCGGCCTTCTGTCTGCATGACTGAACGTTCACACACATCAGTTTTAGATATGACGGGTGAGAGGGTAAATCAGTTGACTGTAGATTCTTCACGGGGATTATATGAATGATATTAAAAGAGTTTACTCTCACCTTATGAATCATGTGTGGTTCGGGATTTGAAATGTTGGTTCTACCTTGAACGACACGTATTATTTTTCGTTTTTTACGGGGGAGGTTGTAGCCAATGTTCAAGTCTTTGAGACGTCGTATCACATCCTGAGATAAAAGAGTGTGTGTGTGCTGTCCCAGTGTGAGCAAATGGTGCCGGATGGACTTGCATGGCGAGGCGCGTGCAGTGTTGATGTTTTGCACTGAACACTGTGCACGTTGGCCATACTCCAGCAATAGCGGACGGCGATAGGAAACTGAAGCCCAGAGCAAACATGTCCAAACGAACAGTTTAAAAGCACATGGAACAGGATAAAACCACCACATTAAAGGTATGTCAATCACCAAGTAGTCTGACAGATATAAACACAGTTTAAAACGCAGGGAATGAAACAATCACTAAAAACTTCAGAGAGCAGAAGAGCCTGCCTGTCAGGCAACTAGTCCGCACTCAATCCATTTGAATGGTCTGGAATTATCTTACAATTACAAGTGGAAGGTGATGCTGTCAATATTTCAGTTTGCCTTTGAAAGATTCAATTCAATTCAATTCAAAATACTTTATTGTCTGCTTCAACCAAAACAGAAAATTCTCTTTAGGCTCACTTAAAATAAAATACCCGTCAGCAAAAATCAAAGAGAAAAAACAAACAACTGACACACCCTTCACTGATCACCATGCACACATCAATTATTATGTAAAAGAAAATGTGGATAAGATACTATTACATTATGATGACGGGTGCAATAGACGAGCGGTTAAAGCGTTGGACTTTCAATCAATATGAGGGTTCAGGGTTCGAATCTTGGTGGCGCCTGGTGGGTAAAGGGTGGAGATTGTTCCGATCTCCACGGTCAACATATGTGCAGACCTGCCAGTGTCTGAACCCCCTTCGTGTGTATACGCACGCAGAAGATCAAATACACACATTAAAGATCCTGTAATCCATGTCAGTGTTCGGTGGGTTATGGACAAAGAACATACCCAGCATGCACACCCCCGAAAACGGAGTAGGGCTGCCTACATGGCGGGGTAGGTAAACAAAACGGTCATGCACGTAAAATATTAAATGTTACATGTTTGTCTCAGTGTTTAGGTGTGCGTGCCTGAAATCTGATTGAATGACAGGAAACGAATGATGAGCGCCCACTGGCAGCCATCAGTTGGCTCTACCCAGGTAGGCAGCCTGTTGTGTAAATGACTCCGTGTGTGTAAAGCGCTTAGAGCTTGGTCTCTGATCGAGGACAGGCGCTATATGAATATTCATATCAATCAATCAATCAATGATTTAGAGTGAAACAACTGTGTGTGTGTGTGTGTGTGTGTGTGTGTGTGTGTGTGTGTGTGTGTGTGTGTGTGTGTGTGTGTGTGTGTCCGTGCGTGTGCATGAGTATAAAATGAAGTGTTAATTATTTAAGATGAATTTATAATCTTAATTTAAGTCACCTGAACTGATCAGTTTTAACGAGCTCATCGCGGAAAATTACAAGCTGCGTTAAATCAGTTTAACGTATGCAAACATAAATGAAATACATTTAAAGATGGAATTGTGACGATTCTGCCAGTATATGATACTTGCAGTTTACTGATCCGACAAAAGAGATATTAATTAAATACGGGTTGGCAGAAATACAGATTAGAACTCACCCAATGGTTCTGGAGTGGTTGGGTGGCGAGAAGGACAAAATGACGTAAGCATAGCATCAGCTGAAATCTTTACACTGACGAACGATTAAACTGAAATCAAGTATGTTTCTAACTGATTTAAGTGTGTGTGTGTGTGTGCAAGCACAGCAGATATAATATTACAGTGAACGATACAGAGACTTGATTTAATAGATGATTAGAGAATAGGTTTAGAATGGGCTTTGCATCAAACCAGGAATGGTATCACACATTTTGCGCGAGCCGTTGAAGACCGGCAAGTTAGTTGCGAATAAAGGAGTCAGCTATAGCTCAGCTTTCAGCTTGTGCTGTGAGTTGAACTACGCGGTTAGTAGCCAGTCGTACTGAGCACTTGGCTACATTAAGAAACATAATTTCAAATAGATTTCTTTCTCCAAATTTATCAACAGCAAAATGCAAATGAAAAACATCGACTTTTATAAACTCTTACGACATGTAACTGCTAAGTAAAACACTTAAAAGGAAGTAGATTTCTTTTTTCATATAAGTATACCTGCATACGTTTTTTCTAAATTCACATATAACACCGATATAAACTAGCAAGATAAATGGATACGTTAACATGTACCCCCACCCCCTTTATGATTTCCCCGATAGGCCCTCCACCCTCTCCCACCTCGCACACAACACACACACACACACACACACACACACACACACACACACACACACACACACACACACACACACACACACACACACACACACACACACACACACACACACACACACACACACACACACACACACACACACACACGCACACAACACACACACACACACACACACACACACACACACACACACACACACACACACACACACACACACACACACACACACACACACACACACACACACACACACACACACACACACCACATTGACTGACCGAAACCATTTATTTTCAGATTAACTTTTTGTTGTACTGACATTTTCGCAACCATTTGAATAAATATTAACTGAGCAACACAAAGAAAATCTAACTTGAGGAGAAAAAACCCCAAAAGAAACCCCAATGATATGAATTTTAAAAGAATACATTTAACAAATCAATTTACCAAATTTCATTAATATCAATATCTCAAAAAATGTATTAACACACACACACATACTCACATGCGTATATCCCCCACCCACTCCCAACATACCTCCATGCATGCACACAGACGCCCATTCAAATTCCCCCACCTCATCCCCCTACCCCAAGTACGCTTGTATAGTCACAATTTGATTTCATTCCCCCGCTCCAAAGACGTGTAAGTGTTCACACACACGTGCACAAGCTCTCTCCCTCTCTCTATCCCTCACACACACACACACACACACACACACACACACACACACACACACACACACTCACACACTCACTCATTCACACTCACACTCACACTGTCTCTCTTTCTCTCACCTACACTTCCACCCACCCCCACACATATATATTTGCACTGACATACCTTCACACACACACACACACACACACACACACACACACACACACTGCATGCTTCGGCATAGTCCCCCGAGGGCACACATTTAACTGGCCATTATAAATGGGAAGTCGTCGTGGTTTGGCCGCTTCGTCCATTTCTAACGTCTTCTTCTTCTTCTTCTTCTCTCTCTCTCTCTCTCTCTCTCTCTCTCTCTCTCTCTCTTGTTTATTTTTTGTTGTTGTTGTTTTTGCTTTGTGCTGTCACTCTTTGTCTGTCTCTGTATCTCTTACACACACACACACACACACACACACACACACACACACACACACACACACACACACACACACACACACACACACACACACACACACACACACACACACACACACACACACACACACACACACACACACACACACATCATAATGTCTTCTCGCATAACGAAGCCTAACCCCTCACCTTCCTTCAATTCTCCTGTTGTCTGTTATTTGTTGTGGTGAACCTGTTCACCCACAACATGTCAGTCACTGGGATACTCCCTGACAGCTTCAAGTTGGGAGATTTTTGTGTTCTGCCCACTGGAGGGAAAAATCCCATATGCTACATACGGTGTGACACCATACATGTCACTTCACCGGCTTGTGAGTGTCTGATTCAAATGTGTCTGTGTTCGTGTTTGTATGTATGTGTTCCGTAAGTATCCGTGATCGTTTTCAGGTGGGTTTTTAGAGTAGTTCTTGAGCCAGTATCACCCCCACTTCAGTGTGTGTGTGTGTGTGTGTGTGTGTGTGTGTGTGTGTGTGTGTGTGTGTGTGGGTTGGTTTTTGGTGTTTTGTTGTTGTTGTTGTTGTTTGGGGGTGGGTAGAGGTTCAGTGGAAGCAGAGTGTGGTTAGCGTCACACCAACGACCACTATAGTGTTTTGTGTTTGTGGGGAAAAAGACAATATTTCACATTTGGTGGTAAAACTTGGATGATGAATTTTCTGTCCTTTACAAAAAGACACAAACAACAACAACAGAACACGGGAGACGACGC
The DNA here is from genome assembly GCF_041734735.1 of Babylonia areolata. Lineage (NCBI taxonomy): Eukaryota > Metazoa > Mollusca > Gastropoda > Neogastropoda > Buccinidae > Babylonia > Babylonia areolata. The sequence continues at coordinate 96,147,891 of NC_134876.1, read as the reverse complement.
TTTTCAAAATCTGCAAAAAGGTTTGAATATTTGTTGGTCACTCTCAGAATGATGTTTCTTTCTTGAGATGGTTTAGTTTGTTACATGTAAAACTTAATCCTTACTTTGTATTCTTATTTTTGTGTTTCTTCTTCTTCGTCTTCTTCTTACAAGAACATTTGGTTGTATGGATGTGGGTCTCAAGTCTCTTTATCTTGTACCGTACATTTACCGTGCTAAAGTGTTAATAGACACCAAAAATGATAATTAAACATGAGATCTGGATTAATTACAGGCATTATAAAGCCACCTGATCATCTGTTTGATTGTAGACGCCCTTGTCACATTGAGGAATCTGTCTTTCCCAGTGGGCACAGCACCTTGTAAAACTGCATACCATGGGCCCAGTGGAGGCCAGAGGTGTTCACCACGACATCATCAAAACAAAACGAAAGGTGACGGGCTGTTTATATTGTCTTCATTTTTATGTCACATTTCTCTATTTTGTCTCACAAATCGTTAGCAAAATATTTTTTCATCATTTCAAACAATTTATTTTCGAGTATTCCAAACAAGTTTGGTGGTATTTTTGTTTTCACTTTTATTTTGCATTTCTATTTTACAAATTGTAAGCAACATTCCTTTTTCATCATTTCAAACAATTTATTTTTTAGTATTCAATACAATCTATTTTCGAGTATTCAAAACTATTTGCATTTTTTAGTATTCAAAACGATTTCTTTTTTAGTGTTTAATACAGTTAATTATTTCCCAGTATCTAAAACAATTTACATTTTTGAGTGTTCAAAAATTTTGTGTTTTTTCTACTTCTTTTCTTGTTCGTGTGCCTGTTTGTTTGTTGATGTGAGTGTTGTGTTGACAGAGACTACAGTGCCGCCTGTTTGTTTGTTGATGTGAGTGTTGTGTTGACAGAGACTACAGTGCCGCCTGTTTGTTTGTTGATGTGAGTGTTGTGTTGACAGAGACTACAGTGCCTGTTTGTTTGTTGATGTGAGTGTTGTGTTGACAGAGACTACAGTGCCTGTTTGTTTGTTGATGTGAGTGTTGTGTTGACAGAGACTACAGTGCCGCCTGTTTGTTTGTTGATGTGAGTGTTGTGTTGACAGAGACTACAGTGCCTGTTTGTTTGTTGATGTGAGTGTTGTGTTGACAGAGACTACAGTGCCTGTTTGTTTGTTGATGTGAGTGTTGTGTTGACAGAGACTACAGTGCCTGTTTGTTGATGTGAGTGTTGTGTTGACAGAGATTAAAGTGCCTGTTTGTTGATCTGACTGTTGTGTTGACAGAGATTAAAGTGCCTGTTTGTTGATCTGACTGTTGTGTTGACAGAGACTACAGTGCCTGTTTGTTTGTTGATGTGAGTGTTGTGTTGACAGAGACTACAGTGCCTGTTTGTTTGTTGATGTGAGTGTTGTGTTGACAGAGACTACAGTGCCTGTTTGTTTGTTGATGTGAGTGTTGTGTTGACAGACACTACAGTGCCCGGTGTGTCAGGGCCGAATGATCAACCTGGGCCGTCACCTGAATGACGTGGAACACATACCTCGACAGTCACAGCACTGGCAGTATCTCATGGGAACCGCCAGAACAAGTAGGGCAACATTGATAGCACCAAAACGTACTTTGAGAATGTTATGTTTAACAAATCTAGAAAATATGGTGTTTTTATTACTGATTAAATGAGATCAATTAAAAGCAGTTACATGTTTTTGTAGACATTACTTTTTGTGTTATCATTCACGGCAATGTCTGTTTATGATTACAGAAGGAAAAGGGCCAGGGCAGGAAATAAACGGCGTAAATATCCCAGCTGATCATCCTCAAAGTAAGTGTAATTTCATCATTATTGTATAATGGTCTGTTTGGTTAATACAACTAGGTCTATCCTCAAAATAAGTACAAATTCATCATTATTGTATAATGGTCTGTTTGGTTAATACAATTAGGTGTATCCTCAAAGTACGTATAACTTCATCATTATTGTATAATGGTCTGTTTGGTTAGTACAGTTAGGTGTATCCTCAAAGTATAACTTCATCATTATTGTATAATGGTCTGTTTGGTTAACATAACTAGGTGTATCCTCAAGGTAAGTATAAAATCATCATTATTGTATAATGGTCTGTTTGGTTAACATAACTAGGTGTATCCTCAAGGTAAGTATAAAATCATCATTATTGTATAATGGTCTGTTTGGTTAACATAACTAGGTGTATCCTCAAGGTAAGTATAAAATCATCATTATTGTATAATGGTCTGTTTGGTTAACATAACTAGGTGTATCCTCAAGGTAAGTATAAAATCATCATTATTGTATAATGGTCTGTTTGGTTAACATAACTAGGTGTATCCTCAAGGTAAGTATAAAATCATCATTATTGTATAATGGTCTGTTTGGTTAACATAACTAGGTGTATCCTCAAGGTAAGTATAAAATCATCATTATTGTATAATGGTCCATGATAGTTAGTCTTTTGTGTTTGTTTGTTTGGACAATGCAGCCAGGTGAAAGACATGAGACAGAAAGTTGTCGCCTACCAACAAAAGGTGAACCTAATCACTGGCTCTCTTTGTGATTCTCTTCTCTTACTCTGACTGTCTCTGTCTCTGTCTCTCTCTCTCCTTTAGTGGATGTAAGCAAGAAAGAGCGAAAAATTGTTTTGTTTTTTTTGTTTTCGCCTCTCTATCCCCATAAATGTTCACACTCACACGCACGCGCGTGCGTGCGCGCGCGCGCACACACACACACACACACATACGTATATTTACACATACACGCTCTCACACACACGCTCTCTCTCTCTCTCTCTCTCTCTCTCTCTCTCTCTCTCGTCTAAAATCACAGTATGTGGATAGACGTTAAAGTGAAGAACACACACACACACACACACACACACACACACACACACACACACAGAGAGAGAGAGAGAGAGAGAGAGAGAGAGAGAGAGAGAGAGTTCACAGATAAAAATAGTTTATATATAAATGTTATCATTGTTACAGGACAAATGATGGCAGACTATGTGGAGTTCAGGCGCCACATCCAGAAACGACGTGCCAGCACCATTAAAAAAGAGATGTCTTACATCATGGAGTGCCTGCTGGCTCTCCACTCACAGGGACACTTAGAGGTGATTTTTAAGGTAAGCTTTTTTTTTTTTTTTGCTTTTTTTTTTTTTAGCTCTTCGATTTTTTGAAAATGTTTCCATTTAACTAAGATTAATATAAAATAAATAAATAAATAAATAAAAAACACACACACACACATCAGACAAACAAAACAGCTAAACAATAAGCACGGAATTCTCTTGTGTTATAAACTAATGCCCATGTTCTGTGTCCAGATTTCACAGGCCATCATCCACTTTCATGCTGAGAGTTCTGCTGCCCATGTTCTGTGTTCAGATTCCACAGGACGGCCACAGGCCATCATCCACTTTCATGCTGAGAGTTCTGCTGCCCATGAGGAGGGTCTTCAACCAGAAGGGCAACAAAGTGGCCTCCTGCCAGTACAACAAGTTGTTGGCTTTCAGTGTAAGGACACACATGTACACAAGTGTGTGTTTCTCTTTTGACCACCTCTCTCTCTCTCTCTCTGTATAGACAGACAGATTTCTTAGAAATATATATATATTCTTAATCTATCTATCTATCTATCTATACAGAGAGAGAGAGAGAGAGAGAGAGAGAGAGAGAGAGAGAGAGAGAGAGAGAGAAATCTATGTTGAAACGTTCACTTATAATTAGTAAATCAGAGAGAGAACCGAAATCATGCTTTTTGAATGTTTGCCTCAGACATCGTTCCATACTGTGTGTGCAGACCTTTCTGCAGTGGCTCCTTGAAGCACGTGGTCAGTACCTGAAGACACATGGCATAACGTCAGAGGTGCGCCACCTTCACGCCCTCGTGAACGCCACTCTGGTTCAGTTACGGGCCTCAAAGAAACTGCGCATGACTGCAATCAACAAGAGGAGCAGGCGTAAGTGAACTGTATGGATATTGTTTTCGTATTCATATCAACTAAACAGAATGATTGGACTTTTGTTTGTTGGTGTGTTTGTTTTATAATTCAGAGAAAGGCTGTTATGTAAAAAAAATTTTTTTTATAAAAGATGATTTATTTCAACACACATTTTTTTGTTGTTGCTTATAGGTCTGTGCTATTGTGAGACAACTAATGGATGGCATACAGGACAAAAGCTATTATAAGACAACTAATGGATGACCTACAGGTCCGAAGCTATTGTAAGACAACTAATGGATGACCAACAGGACAAAAGCTATTGTAAGACAACTAATGGATGACCTACAGGTCCGAAGCTATTGTAAGACAACTAATGGATGACCAACAGGACAAAAGCTATTGTAAGACAACTAATGGATGACCAACAGGATAAAAGCTATTGTAAGACAAGTAATGGATGACCTACAGGACAAAAGCTATTGTAAGGCAACTAATGGATGACCTACAGGTCAGAAGCTATTGTAAGACAACTAATGGATGACCTACAGGTCAGAAGCTATTGTAAGACAACTAATGGATGACCTACAGGTCAGAAGCTATTGTAAGACAACTAATGGATGACCTACAGGACAAAAGCTATTGTGAGACAACTAATGGATGACCTACAGGTCAGAAGCTATTGTAAGACAACTAATGGATGACCAACAGGATAAAAGCTATTGTAAGACAAGTAATGGATGACCTACAGGACAAAAGCTATTGTAAGGCAACTAATGGATGACCTACAGGTCAAAAGCTATTGTAAGACAACTGTGGTTCGTCCGTCGGGATCGACGAGGACTATCTAGTCACCCTGGGGGTGGGTGGGTTGGGCTCTGTGGGTGCGCAGATGACTGGTCAGGCCAATCCGCGCCCGGAAGGTTCTGACGCAGTGTGGACAGGGGATGGTGGCGGCTGTCGGGGACTTGCTGGCACTGCTTTTCCTGGCCTGTCTGCGTTGCTCTGCTGCAGCGATTCTGTTGGCCTCACAGGATTTGGCACCTTTGTGGACAGCTGAACGCCACTTTGGTCTGTCCATTGCATTCAGCTCCCATGTGTCGTGGCTGATGTTGAAGGCCTTCAGAGAAGTTTTCAGAATGTCTTTGAAGCGCTTCTTTTGGCCTCCATGGGAGCGCTTGCCATGTTGGAGTTCTCCGTACAGCAGTTTCTTGGGGAGCCGGTGGTCTGGCATGCGAACTACATGGCCTGCCCAGCGCAGCTGAGCCTGCATCAAGATGGTGTAGATGCTGGGCAAGTTTGCACGAGTGAGCACCTCTGTGTCAGGGATCTTCTCTTGCCACTTTATGCCGAGAAGTTTTCTGAGGCTGGTGGTGTGGAAGTGGTTCAGCTTTTTGGCTTGGCGTTTGTAGACCGTCCATGATTCACATCCATAGAGCAACTAATGGATGACCTACAGGTCAAAAGCTATTGTAAGACAAGTAATAGGTTGCCTACAGGACAAAAGCTATTGAAAGACAACTAATGGATAACTTCAGGACAAAAGCTATTGTAAGACAACTAATAGATGACCTACAGGATAAAAGCTATTGTAAGACAAGTAATGGATGACCAACAGGACAAAAACTATTGTAAGACAGCTAATGGATGACTTCAGGACAAAAGCTATTGCAAAACAAGAAATGGGTGACTTCAGGACAAAAGCTATTGCAAGATAAGTAATGGGTGACTTCAGGACAAAAGCTATTGTAAGACAAGTAATGGATGGCATACAGGACAAAAGCAATGATGCATAGTTCTGAGGTGTACACACACAAAAATCGTATGTATCCCAACCCATCATAATTAAAGTACAAAGTTTATAAAGGCCAGAAAGTTCTGGACAGAATAAATGAACATCGATGCACTGCATATAGGCTACATTTAACAAACACAGGAAGGGAAAAACAAGACATTTTTTGTTTGATTGTAGCCATGGACACGAGCAGTGACTTGGCCGCCCAGAGGCTGATGACGACCCTGCAGGATGAAGACACGTGGACCGACATGACCAGGGTCAGGGACACACTGCTGACAGTCCTCACTGCAGGCACCTTCTCCAGGTTAGCGGTCCTCACCAACATGACCACCCAGCGCGTCGCAAAGGACGACAACTTCTTCAGTGTCAAAGTAAGTCTGCCATCCAATATTCACTAAAGTTTTTTTTTTTTCTGAATTCGTTTACAAAAGATCTATCAATCACGAGTTTACAGTTTATAACTTTTTCTTCTTTTTTTGTAACTTTAAATAAGTTTGCTCTCTTTTTTTTCTTTTTTTTTTTCGATCTAGGTGTCCACACGGAAGACCTCGAAGACGTACGGCGCTGCTGGAGTAGACCTCCCCAAAGACCTCAGACCTCTCCTGCAGCGGTGAGGATCGTTTCTGCTGTTTGTTTTGTGTTCATATTGAATTTCACACGCACACACACACACACACACACACACACACACACACACACACGCACGCACGCACACACGCACTGCACGCGCACACACACACACACACACACACACACACACACACACACACACACACACGCACCACAACACACACACACACACACACACACACACACACACACACACACACACACACGCACCACAACACACACACACACACACACACACACACACACACACACACACACAACGTGCTAGAGAGAGGGGGGTGGGATTAGACGCATTCTTAAATTTTCTTTGGTCTGCTGCCCGCTTTCCTCACAAAAACGGTCTTTTTTTTCTCCAGCTCAAGCTCCTCTGAAGGTACACCTCGCCACAACATCACATTCTGTCATGGTTCTATAATACAACAGTACATACACATCACCACAACGTCACATTCTGACTGTCATGGTTCTATAATGGTTCTATAATACAACAGTACATACACCTCGCCACAGCAACACATTCTGTCATGGTTCTATAATACAACAGTACATACACCTCACCACAGCATCACATTCTGATTGTCATGGTTCTATAATACAACAGTACATACACCTCACCACAACGTCACATTCTAACTGTCATGGTTCTATAATACAACAGTACATACACCTCACCACAGCATCACATTCTGATTGTCATGGTTCTATAATACAACAGTACATACACCTCACCACAGCATCACATTCTGACTGTCATGGTTCTATAATACAACAGTACATACACCTCACCACAGCATCACATTCTGTCATGGTTCTATAATACAACAGTACATACACCTCCCCACAGCAACACATTCTGTCATGGTTCTATAATACAACAGTACATACACCTCGGTGGTGGTGGTGGAGCTAGATGGTCGTCGGTGGCTCTCCTGAGCCAACCCCCTTTTATGGATCTCCATAAGGGTGTCTAGCCACCCGCCTTACCAGTCCCGGAAGGGAGCGGTGGGAGTGCCGGTTTAGTCGCCGGCAACCCGACCCTGAACAGGTTGTACTGGATTACAGGTTACCAGTAGCAGATCTAATGACCTGACCTGACCTAGACCAACACGCAGTTGGCCCCCATGCATGCGAAGTCTGGATCCGGCAGAATCTGCGGAAGAAACCTATCGGTTCAACGGAGAGAAAGGCGGTTACAGCAACGCACTGTGGAGTGCAGAGAGCAAGATGAGACACCGAAAGGATATCTTGGTCATCCACTGCATCCGTGCTCATCCTCCAGTCGTCTCGACTTAGTCTTGCCACTGGGAATTGGTGGACCCGGACGAGAGAGTGAGGTCGACGTTGCGCAACTCCTCTTCACTTTAAACAAACTCATCGCGCAAGTCATCAGTCATCCAAAATGACCTTTCATCCTTCATCATTTCATCACCCCCAAGTCCTGTGGCGACAGGCGAGCGACGAAACGACAGGTGTGGGTACACTGGCAGTCGCAGCCGCAGACCTGCACGCAGGCGGCTCAGGCCATAGGGTCGTTCTTCGTCGACAGGAGCAGCGATGGAGCTCGGCAGCCGTCTGAGCGTCTGAGCAGCCCTCTTTAGGAATGCACTGCTCACCTCCCTGGCATGAGGAAGGGGCTAGAAAAGGTGCCCTAAAAATTGCCTGCTCCATATCACCCTGACCAGCATACCGCGGCTGGCGGGGACCCTACATCAGCGGTCGAAACAAGAAAGAAAAGAAAAAAACAAGGATCGTTCCTCTCACCATTGGTGCTTGGAACATAAGGACTATCCTGGACAGAGATAACGCGGACAGACCCCAAAGGAGAACGGCACTAGTTGCATCCGAACTCGCCAGATACAACATTGACATCGCAGCCTTGAGTGAGACTCGGCTTGCAGGCGAAGGCGAGCTCTGTGAACAGGGATCTGGTTACACCTTCTTCTGGAGTGGACGAGGAAGCGAAGAGCGACGTGACGCTGGCGTTGGTTTTGCAGTAAAAACAGCACTTGTCAGCAAGCTAGCTGGAATCCCAAAGGGAGTCAATGATAGGCTTATGACCATGAAACTCCCACTGGCATCTGGCCAGAAGCACCTCACCATTGTCAGTGCCTACGCCCCAACCATGACCAACCCGGATGAAGTGAAGGCGAAGTTCTACGAGGACCTTCACTCTGTCATTGCTGCTATCCCTAAAGCAGATAAGCTCATCATTCTTGGGGACTTCAATGCTAGAGTTGGCTCTGACTACATCTCCTGGGATGGAGTGATTGGAAAGCACGGTGTGGGCCACTGCAACCCAAATGGATTGCTTTTGCTTCAGACCTGTGCAGAGCACGAACTGCTGATAACCAACACAGTTTTCTGCCTCCCTACCCGTAACAGGACGTCATGGATGCACCCTTCGCTCAAAGCATTGGCATCTCATCGATTATGTCATCGTCAGGAAAAGGGATAGGCAAGATGTACGTGTAACAAAGACCATGTGCGGCGCCGAGTGTTGGACAGACCATCGCCTTGTAGTCTCGAAGCTGAATATTCGAATCCAGCCCAAGAGACGCCCCCAAGGCCAGAAGGCTCCAAAACGGCTCAACATCGCTAAGCTGAAAAACATCACCATCAAACAGTCCTTTGTGGAGCTGCTGGAAGATCGTCTGGAATCCGCCTCTCTGGACAACCAGAATGTGGAGTCTGACTGGAGGACCCTGCGTGAGCTGATCTATAGTACAGCTTCAGAGACCCTGGGACCCATGACCAGAAAGCACAAAGACTGGTTTGATGAAAACTGTGATGAAATCAAGCAGCTTCTGGATGAGAAACGCTGTCTGCATCAAGCCTACCTGAGCAACCCAAAGTCCACATCAAAAAAGGATGCGTACGATGCCATCCGCAGGACTGTTCAGCAAAAGTTACACCAGATGCAGGATAAGTGGCTGAGTGACAAAGCTGATGAGATCCAGGGATATGCTGACAGGCACGATATGAAGAGGTTCTATGATGCCTTAAAAGAAGTCTACGGCCCCACATCCTCAGGATCATCCCCCCTCCTCAGTGCAGATGGGAATACCTTGATCACCGAGAAGGAGAAAATTCTCGAACTGCTGGGCTGAGCACTTCAACAGTGTCTTAAATCGCCCTTCCTTCATAAATGATGAAGCCATAGACCGTCTCCCACAAGTCCCCATCAACGAAGCACTGGACGATCCGCCAACACCTCTTGAGACCCAGAAAGCAATCCGTCTGCTATCCAGTGGCAAAGCACCTGGCTCAGACTCCATACCAGCAGAGGTCTACAAGGATGGAGGCACTGTGCTGACTGAGAAGCTCATCAGCTGTACTCACTCATGTGGAAAGAAGAGACGATCCCCCAGGATTTCAAAGATGCATCTATCATTCACTTGTACAAGCGAAAGGGGAACCGGCAAGCCTGTGATAACCATCGGGGCATTTCCTTGCTCTCCATCGCAGGCAAGATACTTGCCAGGATCCTACTAAACCGCCTCACAGCACACCTTGACCAAGGTCATTTGCCTGAGAGCCAATGTGGATTCCGGAAAGAGCGCGGAACCACCGACATGATGTTTGCTGCAAGGCAGCTGCAAGAGAAATGTCAGGAGCAAAATGCTGATCTGTTCTCCACCTATGTCGACCTCACTAAGGCCTTCGACACCGTGAGTAGAGAGGGACTGTGGAAGATCATGGCCAAGTACGGATGCCCTCGGAAATTTATTTCCTTGGTCAGCCAATTCCATGAAGGCATGCAGGCTCGAGTCCAGGACAAAGGCGAAACATCTGCTCCTTTTGCTGTCACAAATGGTGTCAAGCAAGGCTGCGTCCTGGCTCCAACGCTGTTCAGCCTCATGTTCTCTGCAATGCTTACTGATGCCTTCAGAGATGGCGATGTTGGAATCGGCCTAAAGTACCGAACAGATGGCAAGCTGTTTAACCTCAGAAGGCTTCAAGCAAAAACGAAGGTCATGACAGACATCATCAGAGACTTTTTGTTTGCTGATGATTGTGCCCTCAGCGCTGGATCTGAAGCTGACATGCAACTCAGCGTCGACAAGTTTGCCACTGCCAGCAGGAACTTCGGCCTTACCATCAGCACGAGGAAAACTGGAGTTCTCCATCAGCCAGCCCCAGGGAAACCCTACGTTGAGCCCAACATCACAGTCAACGGTCAGAGACTCAGTGCGGTGGAGCGGTTCACATACCTTGGCAGCACACTGTCACGAAATGTGACAATCGACGATGAAGTGAACGTCAGGATTGCAAGAGCAAGCGCAACTTTTGGTAGACTCAATGCAAATGTCTGGAACAGAAGAGGCATTAGTCTTGAGACCAAGCTAAAGGTCTACAGAGCAGTAGTTCTCCCCACACTGCTGTACGCCTGCGAAACTTGGACAGTGTACCAACGACATGCCAAGAAGCTGAACCACTTCCACACAACATGCCTCAGGAAGCTACTGAACATCAAGTGGCAAGACAGGACCCCAGACACAGAGGTGCTTGCAAAAGCCACCCTTCCCAGCATCTTCACCATCCTGATGAAGTCCCAGCTTCGCTGGGCTGGACACGTGGCGCGCATGCCAGACCATCGGCTGCCCAAAAGGCTCTTCTATGGCGAGCTGCAACAAGGGAAGAGATCACACGGAGGTCAGAAGAAGCGCTTCAGAGATACTCTGAAAGTCTCTCTGAAAGCGTTTGATATCAACCCTGACTCCTGGGAGTAATCTGCAGTGGACCGTGACAAATGGCGCGCTGCTGTGCACAAAGGCGCCAAGTTGTGCGAGGCCAACAGGACTGCTGCAGCTGTTCAGAAGAGGCAGGCCAGAAAGTCACGGGCAAACAAGCTCCCTGACAATGGTATGCCTGTCTTTGTCTGCCCCAACTCTCAGCGAACATTTCGTGCGCAGATTGGACTATTCAGCCATCTGCGCATTCACAGATAGATTCATGAGCATCCTCCCCCCCACCCCACCACCACCCTCCCCCCATCCCCCAGCTTGATGACAACGATGGTCATCATCGATCTCGATGGAAACACCACATACACCTCACGACAGCAACACATTCTGTCATGGTTCTATAATACAACAGTACATACACCTCACGACAGCAACACATTCTGTCATGGTTCTATAATACAACAGTACATACACCTCCCCACAGCATCACATTCTGTCATGGTTCTTTAATACAACAGTACATACACCTCACCACAGCAACACATTCTGTCATGGTTCTATAATACAACAGTACATACACATCACGACAGCAACACATTCTGTCATGGTTCTATAATACAACAGTACATACACCTCACGACAGCATCACATTCTGTCATGGTTCTATAATACAACAGTACACACACCTCACGACAGCAACACATTCTGTCATGGTTCTATAATACAACAGTACACACACCTCACGACAGCAACACATTCTGTCATGGTTCTATAATACAACAGTACATACACCTCACCACAGCATCACATTCTAACTGTCAGAGGGGGGTGGGATTACACGCATTCTTAAATTTTCTTTGGTCTGCTGCCCGCTTTCCTCACAAAAACGGTCTTTTTTTTTCTCAAGCTCAAGCTCCTCTGAAGGTACACCTCGCCACAACATCACATTCTGTCATGGTTCTATAATACAACAGTACATACACATCACCACAACGTCACATTCTGACTGTCATGGTTCTATAATGGTTCTATAATACAACAGTACATACACCTCGCCACAGCAACACATTCTGTCATGGTTCTATAATACAACAGTACATACACCTCACCACAGCATCACATTCTGTCATGGTTCTATAATACAACAGTACATACACCTCACCACAGCATCACATTCTGATTGTCATGGTTCTATAATACAACAGTACATACACCTCACCACAACGTCACATTCTGACTGTCATGGTTCTATAATACAACAGTACATACACCTCACCACAGCATCACATTCTGATTGTCATGGTTCTATAATACAACAGTACATACACCTCACCACAGCATCACATTCTGACTGTCATGGTTCTATAATACAACAGTACATACACCTCACCACAGCGTCACCTTCTGACCGTCAGGTTTTCTATCATACAAAACTACGTATTTTGATATATGCAAACCTTTTTTTTTTATACTCCGTTAAAGATACCTGAAGGAACGACCCATGAAGTCGACGTGGGTGTTCTGTACGTGTTCCGGGAAGCAGCTGACCTGCGGCCATGCTGCCTCCATAGTGAACAGGATGGTGTGCACCGTGGCAACCCTGACGCCAAAAAGTGCAGCCACTGCAGTAAGTAGTCCGTATAGGGTTTTGGTATGTGTCTTTTTGTGCACATTTCTGTCCTGTCATAACCAGTTTATGTTTTGAAAACAGATATGGCATTATCACACCCTCAGTTTTATTTCCATTGACATCATGTCAAGTTATATGAAAGTATCAGTGAGAGAGAGAGAGAGGGAGAGCAAACGTACTTTATTTCGAGAATTATAGATAAGCACTGGTGTGCTTTTTTTACATCCAGTCCCTGCCCTGAATAGGGTCTATACTACACAATACTAAACAAAAATTAACGCATGGTATTAACAGAAATACATAAGATAGGAAACACACACACACACACACACACACACACACACATACACATGCATATATACATATATATATATATATATATATATATATACAATCATATGGTGTTAGTAAAATACACAGGTAAATAAGGAAAAGAAACACACACACACACACAACACACATCACAGACCAGAATGGGGGGCAGAGGTTGAGGGAGGTTCTGTCAACCGTACACAAGTGACAAACAGTATCAATAAAATGGACACTTTACATAACACATTATGGTACAAGGTGGGAAAGGTCATGTTTTTTTTTCTAAGGTGGTTGGGCAATGGCGTAGTTTAATTGTTTCTGGGAGTGAGTTCCATAGGGTGGCACCTGAGTAAACCTGATTTTAACAAGTCACTTCCTGGATATGGACTTTTTGGGGGTTCCTTGTTGAATTGACAGAAAAGTTGTTTATTAACGTTGGTGGCACACACACACACACACACACACACACACACACACACACACACACACACACACACACACACACACTGACAATGTGTGTGTAATCATATATATTATCTATCTCAGTTAGAAATATTGATATTCGTATTCATAATTACCATCATCATCATCATCATTATTCTTATTCTTATACTATATTGTTGTTGTTGTTGTTGTTGTTGTTATCCGTAACCATCATCATATCTACCCACCCCCCTCCCCCAAGGCCTGACTAAGCACGATGGGTTACGCTGCCGGTCAGGATCTGCTTAGCAGAAGCAGTGTAGTGTATATATATGGATTTGTCCGAACGCAGAAACGCGGCCTCCCGTTGAGTAACTGAACTGACTGAGCTGACACAGAAGATTTCAGTAGAACAAATTTTAGAGCATTCTATGTAGACAGTAGAGGTTTGGGAAAATTATTACTTACCTAATTAAACAGACTGTACGCATATTGTCCAAATATACTATTTGGAAATGCGGATGGTCCCGTTTTCAAAGTGTCAACTTAATTGTTTCGACAGGTTTTCATTTTTCCGCGCGGTTTCTGTCGACAGTCACTTTGAAATGCTTCGGCTGGTTTTGGAGGGAATCAAACCAGAGGATTTTTGCCCAGTGTGCAAATCAGACGACAAGCCAAACATTGCATAATACTTCTTTCAAGTGTGACATGGCTGCAGTACGCCACATTTTTTTTTCAAATTTCTGCATGAATGATTTTATGAATGTTTAAAAAGCAGTCGGTTATTGATCGAAATCACAACGGCTCTTGTAGTTCTTGTTTCCCCAGTACAAGTACTTTAGTAGCAGTCCGAGTTGAATGCATTTTAAACTTCTTTTATTTTTTTCCTTTTTTTCAGTTTTATGATTTAACGAGAAACAGTACACAGTTACATACTTATTTAAGAAAGAATGAAGATTTTACCTTGAGTAGATGTGACCCATTTTCAGAGGCTTTCGACTCTTATTTTGTACTTTACTCAGTCAATATTTGATGCGGATTCGGTCACTAAACTGACGTGCCACTGTCGTTCTTTTTTTTTTTTTTTTCTTCCATTTTTCGTCCCACAAACCATGGAAATGTAACCAATAGGTGCAATAACTTAGGAAGCTAAACTAGGACATTCCACAACCGTTTAAGATAACTATCTGGGTTTGTGTGTGTTTTTTGTTTTTTTGTTGTTGTTTTTTTACCCCAATTCAACTTCCAGAGACTTTTGAAAATGATTCTAGTCAGCTTGAACTTATGGTGCTTGAGGCCTTTTTTTATTTATTTTTTTTAATAATAATTTTAAGGCCTGTTCACCGTCAGATTTGAACTACTTTTTGCCTGTCTTGCTGCCCTACCTATTCATAGCAAGCAGGATTGTACAGTGTGGGTAGGTTTGCTGATCTACCTATTCATAGCAAGCACTGAAGCAGGATTGTGCAATGTGGGTAGGTTTGCCCAGTGGGCATCCAGTCTGGTCTTAGAAGTGTTGGCTGTTGGTGCTGTGACTACATGGTCTGGAAGGTTATTCCAGGTGTTGATGACACATTCTGCAAAGCAGTTACTTCTGATAAGCAAGTGTCTATGTCCCTTGTAGACTTTTAGGCAATTGCTCCATGTGTCCCTACCTTCCAGTAGTTGAAATTCTGGATTTTGTACTTTGTAGATGCCATGGATGTACTTATGTAGGTCTATCATATCACCACAGGCGTGTCGATGCTCGAGACTGGGGAGGCGGAGGGCAGCTAGGCATTCTGGGTATGGTTTGTCTTTGAGAAAGGACAGGAGTTTTGTTGCTCTGTGTTTGACATTCTCTATTTCAGCACACGATGTTTTGTGGTGGGGTTGCCAGACCGAGTGTCTGTATTCCAGCACAGGTCCGACGAGAGAATTGTATACTGTAACTGGACAAATGTCTCTTTTGACAGGTGTTCGAAAGTTTGTCTTATCACTCCTAACGTCCTATTGGCCTTTGATGTTGCTTGAGACACGTCTGAATGAGAGCTTGTTGTCTATGTAGACACCAAGGTCTTTCTCCATTTCACTCTTTATTAGGCTGACAGAGCAAGGTTTCCCATCAGTGTTCTTCCCTCTCATCTGGTACGCTGTCCCTGACTTATTTCTCCCCAGTTTCAGGACATGACGTTTCTCTGGGTGAAAGTGGAGGAGCCACTACTCTGACCAGTTCTGTAATCTGCTCATTCGGTCTTAGCCTTGTGGATATAAGGGAGGGTGCTCAGGCCTGCTTTCATGGGGGACTTTGTCGATTGCAGAGCGAGAAGTAGGTCATATAACTTCCTGGGCAGTCCACCACAATAGCTTTTTTGGGTTTGCACTGCTTTTCTTCAGATAACTTTTTGGCAGAGTTTGATCACTTCATTTTCTTTGCACAGACTGAACCAAACAACAAAAACTATGTCATCAAAAAGGTCTTTAGACCTCAAGACATCTACAGCATTTTAAAAGAAAGCAACACAGTAAATTTATTACTATACAAAAGAAAGGGAAAAAAAACGTTTAACTGATTCCTCCAATCGAGATCTGGTGTAAACAAATGACAAGAAGCAGATCACGTAAACCATGGAACCTTTGCCTTGAAATGGAATATATATTATATAAAAGGTATTTTTGACAGTTGTCAAAAACATGATTTCCCCTTCCCTCAACTTAATAAAGACATGAAAAACTATGTGTGCTGTAGATAAAATGATGCTTCAAAGTGATATTTGGTGTGGCAAGTCTCCAAAGTCGAAGGAAGATGAGGCTCTGTGTTGAATTTTAAGTAGATCAGTTCGAACACTTAAAGGCATGTTCAGTAACATACATTCATCAACAAGATGAATGGGCTCACAGAGAAACAGACACGTACCCTGAGAAGAAACTGCTATATTATTTACCGATGATAAAAGTGTCAGGCCTTGGAAGGTGCATTTATCTGAAGATTGATTGCTTTTGAATTCTAAATTCAGTACTAAGATAGGTTCCAAACATTTTCACTAATTTCAGTTCATGGTATTGTGCCACTGTACGTAGCTGTGTCAGTCTGTGTGTGTTTGTGTTCGCCACTGTTTGACCATGTGTGCACATGCATGCATATATGTGGGCTCATGTTAAATTTGAGTATATTAACAATGTTGTGGTTGTTCTACGCTTTGTCTATTCATTTTCAAGGTAATATGGCAATCATGAACCCCAAATTTGTTGTATGGAAGAGTGATTGATTTCTCCTTTTTTTCAGAAAGACGGTGTGTTATGTCAGTTTTGTGGAAACGGCTCTGAAATAGAAGAGGTAGCTGGGAAGCTGCATGCGGAGGAAAATGACGCGGGCAGATTGATCTGTGCCCACCATCGCTGCATGGTAGGCCAAGAGTTGACCTCGTTTTTTTCTCGTTTATTTTTGTTTACATTGATTTGTGATTGATTAGTCTTTGTTTATAGATGTATTAATTAATCATTACAATTTACAGGTATAATTTGAAACACTGCAGTCATGCGATAGTTCTACATAATGAACTGTCCTATTTAGTATCAGTTTACAAAAATATGTAATGTTTTGAATTAAGAATCTGGTAAGAAAATCAGTGGCTACCTGAAATTGTGTTGTTTTTAAACACACCACGTTTTTAAAATGTAAAATAAATTATCTAGAAATACTAATTAAGAAACGTACAGGCTTTTTGCACTCTGCATACTTAAAAAAAATTCAAGTTCACATCATTCTTATGCAGATAGATAACAACTTAGAGATTTTTTTTGTGAACAGCTGATCATTTTCATTTAAATTTAATGTCCATCTGCCTTTTTCATCCGGTAAGGAAGCATGCATACTTTTGAATGATAAATATATTGAATATTTGGTTGTGCAGCAATATGCATCTGCCTTGGCACAGTACAAGACAGATGAGTTTGGAGGGTTTGACATAGGTGAGGTTGAAAAGGAAATCAACCGTGGGAATAAACTGGTGAGTGAGTTGACTTAATGCATTCACGCATTTTGCAGATAGCCGCTTGTACTGTCTCAGAAAAATTAGGTCTTTTAATGTGTGCGAGCAAATGCTCCAAATGTTCTACACATCTGTTGTCTGCAGTGTTTTAACTTATGGCACCTTGTGCTGGTGGGAGGGTGTGGGGGGGGGGAACTTTACCGAACACGACATACAGGTTGGAAAAAGTCATCAGGAAAGTGGGTGGGGTGGTGGGTAAAAGACAAGACACTTTTAGCGACATGAACAATAGGAAACTGACAGACTGAAAACAATTTTGACAGATGAAACACACCCACTACATGGTGACATTAGTAGTTGACAGTCGAACAGAAGTGGCAGGTTCATAGCTCCACATGCAAGAACGTCTCATTACATTAGCTTATTCATTCCTACAGCCATTCATGCACACAATCAAAGCATGCAATACTCACTCATAGGACTGCGACACTAACCTCCCCCCTGCCCCCTCCCAGCACCACATGAACTGTGTAGGCGAGTGTCTGGGTGCAGACATTTTGCATGGGACTGTGTGGCTGAGCACAGGCAAGCATTACTTTGTGTGTACGTGCTTGTGATTTAATGTGTACGTGCTTGTGATTTAATGGATTACATGTATCTTTATGTTAGTTTACTGATTTTATTGGCATGATATTTGTGATGAGTGGGTGTGGGTGTAAAACGTCCATGCATGTGTGTGCCAAGTCAAGTCAAAATGATCTTTATTGAGGGTAAAAGAATAAGCTTGTACAGCTTTTTTTCATCCTGCCTTCAGAAAAAAAAAAGAAAAGACATGAAAATAGAAGAAAAAAAGGAGGGGGGTATGAAGAGTATAACATGAAAAATCAAGCGCGATAAGACACAAAAATTCTATGGTGAAAAACAGTATATGGACAATAGCAAATGAACATAATTATATACATGATGTTGACACAATTATACATACGAAAGTAGCATCCTTACATCATCAACAAAGATATTTTGGAAGAGAGACAGTGAGGGTGAGAACGAGAGCGAGACTGAAGACAGACAGACAGACAGAAAGACGGACAGAACTGATAAAGTACAAGTTCAGAAAGGGAGGAAAGAAGGTTGGAGTCAGAAGACAGAAAGAAAGTAACAGACAGACAATAGACAGACAGGAATATCAGACGCAAGGCTAATCATGACAAAACATATAAGGTATCATATTTTTTCCATCAAGTATTTCTTGAGAGCTTTTTTAAAAGTTTGCTTCAAATAACATGATTTTAAAAAGGAAGGTAAGCTATTCCATATTGTTCCACCAGAATGTGTTAAACTTGATGTATATAAATTGTTTCAGGGTCGTGAAAAAGACAGTTTGTGAATATGTCTATTTTCATTTCGTGGGGGTGGGGGGTAAATATATACATTTTATACTTGCTGGATGTTTTCTGTTTGTATACATTGTTGTGCAATACCTTATTGTCTTAATGTGTATGTGTGTCAGGGTGATAAGAAACTCTAGGGAGAGCTGGACAGTACAAGGTCTTCAGAGAAGAAGCCCCGCTCAGTCAAGTGTTTCGGCCCTGAACTCCTTACACTCTAAGGGGGCTGGGCCGCACCCAGGTCATGACTCCTGGATGCCCTTGTATTGCCACCTTTTCTTTCTGTTTTCCTGGTCTTCAGCAGGTTCAAACCCGCGCCTCCAGGGTGGTCGCCACTTCAGGACTGAGTCACCTTTTTTGGCAGACGTTTTAACCCCTGAGCCATCGTACGCCTAGTCAACACGTTGCGTACACAATATTTCCATAGGTGGCTAACCTGTGTTCCGAGGTGCTCTTTCCTATCAGCACATCAAGTTTTCAAACTATTTTCGGTCCAACTCTTCCCTTTCTGTTTTGCACTTGCGAGTTTAGTTTCTGGCGTTTGGCTTCAAGATCTTGTACAAATGATTTGTCTGAATTATCAGCATGGATGTCTTTGGCACTGTGGTTTGAATCCTGGCCTTGGTTTTCCGACGTCTTATCTGCTGGTGCAGTGTGCTGCTGAGCATTCGTCAGATTCTTCATACAACCCTTTTTGGTCCTGTGCATCTTCATACCATGCTTAGTGGAGAATTTCCACCCACAGACACATAGGAATTCCATCAGTTCTGAAATCATAGTCTGTTTACCATTTCCAGTCGTGATTCTGTTGGCGCTGATGGATTCATTGAAGTCAAAAGTAAAATCATTTGGTTTGACTGTGTTATGCTTAAACAGTCTTTGTCATTTGAAGTCAAAAGTAAAATGCTATGGTTTGACTGTGTTGAGCTGAAACAGTCTTTGGTTGTCATTTGAAGTCAAAAGTAAAATGCTATGGTTTGAGGTGTTGAGCTGAAACAGTCTTTGTTTGTCATTTTAAGTACAAAGTGAATGCTATGGTTTGACTGTGTTGAGCTGAAACAGTCTTTGTTTGTCATTTGAAGTCAAAATCAAAATGCTATGGTTTGACTGTTAAGCTGAAATAGTCTTTGTTTGTCATTTGAAGTCAAAAGTAAAATGCTATGGTTTGATCGTGTTAAGCTGAAAGTCTTTGTCATTTGAAGTCAACAGTAAAATGCTATGGTTGACCGTGTTGAGCTGAGACTTTGACATTTGAAATCAAAAGTAAAATGCTATGGTTTGACCTTGTTGAGCTGAAATAGTGTCTGTTTGTCATTTGAAGTCAAAAGTAAAATGCTATGGTTTGACTGTTAAGCTGAAACAAACAGTCTTTGTTTGCCATTTGAAGTCAAAAGTAAAATACAATGGTTTGACCGTGTTGAGCTTAAACAGTCTTTGTTATTTGAAGTCAAAAGTAAAATGCTATGGTTTGACTGTTGAGCTGAAAGTCTTTGTTTCTCATTTGGTTTTTTTGGTTTTTAATGCTATGGTTTGACCTTGTTAAGCTGAAACAGTCTTTGTTTGCCATTTGAATTCAAAATCAAAATGCTATGGTTTGACTGTGTTGAGCTGAAACAGGCTTTGTTTGTTATTTGGAGTCAAAAGTAAAATGCTATGGTTTGACCGTGTTGATCTGAAACAGTCTTTGTTGTCATTTGAAGTCAAAAGTAAAATGCTATGGTTTGACTGTGTTGAGCTGAAACAGTCTTTGTTGTCATTTGAAGTCAAAAGTAAAATGCTATGGTTTGACTGTGTTGAGCTGAAACAGTCTTTGGTTGTCATTTGAAGTCAAACATAAAATGCTATGGTTTGACCGTGTTGAGCTGAAACAGTCTTTGTTTATCATTTGAAGTCAAATGTAAAATGTTTTGGCTTGACTGTGATAAGCTGAAACAGACCTTTTTTTTGTCATATAAAGTGAAAAGTAAAATGCTGTGGTTTGACAGTGTTAAGCTGAAAGAGTCTTTTTCACTTGCAGTACAAAGTAAAATGCTGTCGTTTGATGGTGTTTAGCTGAAACAGTCTTTGTCTTGCAGTACAAAGTAAAATGCTGTGGTTTGATGATGCTTAGCTGAAACCGTGTTTGTCATTTGAAGTGAAAAGTAAAATGCTATGGTTCAATGGTGTTTAGCTGAAGGAGTCTTTGTCACTTGCAGTACAAAGTAAAATGCTGTGGTTTAATGTTTATCTGAAACAGTCCGTGTCAGTAGTTTACACGCAGTGAGTGGCCTTGGTGTGCAGCGCTGCTCCATCTGTAGGTCCAGCAAGCCCAAGAGGTGCAAGGGGGCGTCATGTGGGTGTGCAGTCAAGTGGTGTCGCAAAACCTTCCACTACCCCTGTGCTTTCAGGGACCCAGACACCATCACCAAACGTCTGGTCGTCACTACCAACAAGCACAGCAACTCCAAAGAAAAGTTTGTTTATTATCGGTAAGATCTCTTTTGACATTTTTATTTTTGCCTCTTTAGTGGGTTTTTTTGTTTTTTGTTGTTTTTTGTTGTTGTTTTTCAACTGATAGGTTTAAAAACTTGATTTTTTTTTCTTTTCAGTGAGAGAAAAGTGTGAGTGTTGTTAATGTTAAGAAATAATCCAGATTTTGCTGTTGCATTAGACGTATGTTTGCTGTGTGTGTGTGTGTGTGCAGAGTGTTTTGCTCCAAGGACCATGAAGTGGCTTTCCGAGACATGCTCAGAGATGGTATGACGTTTTGCAACTCTTGTTGTCTTCATCTTTACAGAACTGCTACAGTTAGCATGTATATTATATTATGTCAGATTTTTTCCAGATATCGAAAATCGCAAGCCCAGAAAGGCTTCTGATCATGATCAGATAATGAATGAGTACACAAGGTATCCTGTGAGAAAATGTAACAGTTTTTTCACTAAGTTTTTTTTTTTTTTTTTTTTTTTTATCTCTTTTACTGTATTTGGGCAATAATGTTTTTGTGGGTTTTTTTTCTGGTTTGTCTTTAGCGTAACTGTTTGTGCCAGTAATGCTCAATAACTTTTTCAGACATTTTGTCCCAGAACACTTTGATTACTGAAGTTTTTGAAGGTCATGATATATGTGAACTTTCTTGGATTTGTGTATGTGTGTGGAGTAACGAAAATTTTACTTTGCAGAGCTCAGAGACGGTAAAACGAAACGGAAGAAACGTGACCGAACTTCTGATGAAGGTAATGGACCTTCACAATTTTCCATGTTATGTTTTGCTGAAAAAAGTTTTTGTTCGGGAGTTTCCCCCCATGACTCTTGGCACAAAAAGCATTGTCCAGACCTGGTGATGCTACATTTAACTCTAGTGGCATTAAGACGTTTGAAAACAAGAGAACGCTGGCCATTAAGGAGAAGCGTGAACGAAGGAAGCAGGGCTCAACTTGTTTTCCTTGTAACACCTGTGGGAAGCGCTGTGCATCCAGAATCGGCCTCTTCTCCCATATGAGGACACACACCGACATATAAGCCTGCCTGTCTACTCATCCGTCGGTCCGACTGGAGACTCCATCAATAGTGATACGATTTTGGTCATTATTATTATTGATTGATTGTGTGGTGCAGGTGTAATTTTGATGATAATTATTATTGTGTGGTGTAGGTGTAATTTTGATGATAATTATTATTCATTGTGTGGTGCAGGTGTAATTTTGATGATAATTATTATTCATTGTGTGGTGCAGGTGTAATTCTGATGATAATTATTATTCATTGTGTGGTGCAGGTGTAATTTTGAAGATAATTATTCATTGTGTGGTGCAGGTGTAATTTTGATGATAATTATTATTCATTGTGTGGTGCAGGTGTAATTTTGATGATAATTGTTATTCATTGTGTGGTGCAGGTGTAATTTTGATGATAATTATTATTCATTGTGTGGTGCAGGTGAGGAGGCGAGCCAGGAGGAAGAGGAGGAGGAGGGGGGGGATAGAGCGGTGGCCACACCTTCCAGGGCAAAGGTCCTGGCCGAGGGCGCCAGCTTCCTGTCCCCTGGGGGAGATCAGGCGGCCACCTCCTTCCTCAGCGTCAGCCCCTTCGTGCCTCCCCAAGACTCCGAGGCTCTCTCCCCGGGACAGAGGCTGCTGCTGTCCTTTGCCAACAACGTCAGCAGAGATGAGGCAGGTAATACGTATCACCATCAGTGTGTGTGTGGCGTCTGGATACCCACTTCTCTTCTGCTTCACCATCTTGACTTTCTCCTTCCATCCATCATCAGCATTATAAATGATTCATTGTCTGGAAATGTCCCTCCTGAAATCAAAACCAGCATTGTTAAACCTCTTCCAAAGGAAACTTCTCTCGGTCCCGATGTTTTCAAAAACTATTGGCCAATCTCTGACCTTCTTTTCTTGTCAAATATCCTTTAGAAAGTATTCCTCCTCCAGCTCTTATCGAACATCCTTCAGAAAGTAGTCCTCCAGCTTTTGTCAAACATCCTTTAGAAAGTAGTCTTCCTCCAGCTCTTGTTGAACATCCTTTAGAAAGTAGTCCTCCTCCAGCTCTTGTCAAACAACTTTTAGAAAGTAGTCCTCCAGCTCTTGTCAAACATTCTTTAGAAAGTAGTCCTCCAGGTTGAACATCCTTTAGAAAGTAGTCCTCCTCCAGCTCTTGTCAAACATCCTTTAGAAAGTAGTCTTCCTCCAGCTCTTGTCAAACATCCTTTAGAAAGTAGTCCTCCTCCAGCTCTTGTCAAACATCCTTTAGAAAGTAGTCCTCCAGCTCTTTGTCAAACATCCTTTAGAAAGTAGTCCTCCAGGTTGAACATCCTTTAGAAAGTAGTCCTCCTCCAGCTCTTGTCAAACATCCTTTAGAAAGTAGTCCTCCTCCAGCTTTTGTCAAACATCCTTTAGAAAGTAGTCCTCCAGGTTGAACATCCTTTAGAATGTAGTCCTCCTCCAGCTCTTGTCAAACATCCTTTAGAAAGTAGTCCTCCAGCCCTTGTCAAACATCCTTTAGAAAGTAGTCCTCCTCCAGCTCTTGTCAAACATCCTTTAGAAAGTAGTCCTCCAGCTCTTGTCATACATCCTTTAGAAAGTAGTCCTCCTCCAGCTCTTGTCAAACATCCTTTAGAAAGTAGTCCTCCTCCAGCTCTTGTCAAACATCCTTTAGAAAGTAGTCCTCCAGCTCTTGTCAAACATCCTTTAGAAAGTAGTCCTCCAGCTCTTGTTGAACATCCATTAGAAAGTAGTCCTTCTCCAGCGCTTGTCAAAATCCTTTAGAAAGTAGTCCTCCTCCAGCTCTTGTCAAACATCCTTTCGAAAGTAGTCCTTCTCCAGCTCTTGTCAAACATCCTTTAGAAAGTAGTCCTCCAGCTGTTGTCAAGCATCCTTTAGAAAGTAGTCTTTCTCCAGCTCTTGTCAAGCATCCTTTAGAAAGTAGTCTTTCTCCAGCTCTTGTCAAGCATCCTTTAGAAAGTAGTCCTCCTCCAGCTCTTGTTGAGCATCTTTTAGAAAGTAGTCCTCCTCCAGCTCTTGTCAAACATCGTTTAACCCCTTCACTGCTGGTACGTTTTGCTATAGCCTATGCTAAAAAAATTTTCAGAAAAACACGCCAATGATCTTAATTTGTTTACATTTCAGAAAGTACTGAATATAAGTGCATAAAAGTATATATTAAAGGAATGGAAAATGAACCAAAATTTTGTTTTTAACACTCACAGATTCAAGTAATGAGTCAGTCTGACACAAAAATTCCATAAAATGTAATGGAAAAAATCAGGACTGTCATTCCACCACGTAGGTGCTACAACATCAGCGAGGTTATGACCCATTCTTTCTAGTGACTGTTCAACCACACACACTGTCCAAGGCTGTGCAACAGTGTCCAGGTTCATAAGACTCCAACACAGTCCACACAAAGAATGAAAAGGGTGTACTCACCCAGCATCTATTGCCAGTAAAAACGCTATGTGTGGTACTTGCGGAAACAGTCTTAAAGATACAGTGCTGGTTTGCTGGAGTAGTCTGGGCAGTAGAACCTCACATCCTTTCTTTGCCCTTTCTTCCAGCAGACTCTGCACCTTCTTTGTAGCTGGGCCTTCTGTGGGGTAGGTGGGATGACATCAGTGAATTGTTGTCCACACAAACAGCGTGGTCATCTTCAGCAGTGTCTGGGTCTTGGTCACCAAAAATCATGGCACTAATTACATCCTTCTGGAAGTCCAGCTGTTGCCTGTTTTTTTGTAGAGGCTGTGTGCATTCAGCATGGCAATTTGTAGAAAATACACACACAGCTTTTTGTACCACTTCAGGGTTTTCCTTGTGGCATCATTGGGCTGCAGCTGTTAGTCATGATGGTCCATGGCACCTATGTTTTTGTTTGATGCCCTTTGATCTTGCTACTGCTGGTCTTCAGCTACAGGTTTCCTGCAAGTTGTCAACTCCAGATGGTCCAGGATGAACATCATGATCATCACCACACTGCAAACCTGAAACACATTGCATGAAAGACTAAGTTTGTTGGGGTTTTTTGTTGTTGTTTGTTTGTTATTTTTACATATATAAAGTATATGAAATTGTACTATTTTATTTCTGATTGTTTTCAGAAGCTGAAATACATACACACACACCTACCCACCTCCCATCCCCCCAACACACACACACACTGAAAATGGCTCATGGTATGCCTCACCCCCTTCATTCTCTCTTTCTCATACAAAACAAAATGACAACACACACACACACACACACACACACACACACACACACACTTTGCTACAAGTGTTGCATTTACAAAGTAATTTAGGCATACAATTCTGTATATCATTCTCTGATTTTAGTTTTGTAAACATCATCTCCTTCTCCCTCTCCTCCCCACACCTCATACACACACACACACACACACACACACACACACACACACAAAACAACAAACAACAACAACTATACACACTCTGGAATGAATACTATACACAGAAAGGGCAACCGACACACTCTGACGTCAACAAGCCAACCAGCGAGCCACACCTCCTCACGCAGTGTTGGTCACATACAGTACACAGTGACTGTCTCTCTCACACACACACTGATCAGTGACTAAGTTACATACATTCTAACAATTCAAAACACACACAATGCAGTCATATTCATTGTTACAACAAATAGAAACATGTTGGCGTGTGTGTGTGACATTAAAGTAGTGTTGGCCTGTGTGTATGACATTAAAGTAGTGTTGGCCTCTGTTGGCCTGTGTGTGTGACGTTAAAGTAGTGTTGGCCTCTGTGTGTGACGTTAAAGTAGTGATGTCCTCTGTGTGTGATGGTAAAGTGGTGTTGTCCTGTGTGTGTGACAGTGGAGACCAGGCGTGCCAGCCGATCGCAGTCCCAGGTGCCAGACCTAGCGGACGCGACGTCATCCTGGGCCTTTGTGGCCATGCCAGAGAGTCGCAGCGGTGCAGTTGACGCCGCAGTGGTGGTGCACAACCACACCACCCAGGACAGCTGGCATGGGGAGGCAGGCAGGGAGCCCAGCTTGGTGCAGAGTGAAGGGGACAGGCTGCCCAACTTTCTGGACCTGGCCGCCACGGACAACACAGTGGACCTGGCCGCCACGGATAGCACAGAGCAGTCCTCCTTCACTCCCCCACTCAGGCCCACACGCAGCTGTCGACTGGCTGCCTCCCACGGTCCATCAGATAGCGCTCCAGTCGTCAGTCCTGATTCAGTGTCAGACAAACATGTTCGCCGTTCTCCACGTAAGAATGCAGATTTGAACTCTGGCACAAAGCCATCTGAAGTGACTTCCCAAGCTAGTCCACAGACCCCTTCAGTGAACTCTGTGTCCTGGGGTCAGCAGCGAGTGGCGAAGGAGGTGTTGCACATGCCCCAGAATGGTCATGCCGAGGGAGACATGATGTCTGACTCCACGTCTGGGGTGGACGCTGCCCCCACCTCCACAAGGTCCATGAGGTCCCGACGGACTGACCTGAGGAACGACAGCAGTGTATCAGCAGTCCCTGCCCACACCAGCCCCTTACTGAATGTGTCGGAGAACAGTGTGGCAGATAGCAGTGAGCTGTCAGACAGGCCAGCAGATGGTGCCAGAGGGAATCGGAAACGGAAGATGGACAAGGTGGAAAGCAGCAGGAATGGTCCGTCTTGCAACGGCAAGTCCGGCAGGACGGAAAACAGTCTTCCGACAAACCTGGGCAAGTTTAAAAAAAAAAAAGTTTATTCAGACTTGTGGGTGTGACTGGTCAGAAGTCTGTATTCAGGCTTTGTCATAACAATTCTGGCAGGAGGTGTGTCTGAAGAAAATGTTGGACAGTAGTTGTTGGATAGTTGATAATTTGAACACTTGTACATTAGCTCAAATTTGTAATTTTCCAATACAAAATCAACAAATCTTTGGCTTCTTGTGATTTGAACACAGCATGCACCCAGCCACAGCTGTGCATGTTTACATTCAGAGTATTGTTAGTGTTATATTGAGGGATGATCTTATATAAAAACAAGTTTGCTTAGATATTTTGTATTGCAAGCTTTTCCATTATTTTCATTCCTCTGAAGCTGATTTACAGAGTTCCTTTTGACTGATGGGATGAGTTTGGTTGAAGTCTTATTTTCTCCTTTGTTTCAACTCTGCCAGTAACATGGAATTGACTGGTGATTGTCAGCAACATGGAATTGACTGTTGATTGTCAGCAACATGGAATTGACTGGTGATTGCCAGCAACATGGAATTGACTTGATAGTCAGCAACATGGAATTGACTGTTGATTGTCAGCAACATGGGGGAATTGACTATTGATAGTCAGCAACATGGGGGAATTGACTGTTGATAGTCAGCAGCATGGGGGAATTGACTGTTGATAGTCAGCAACATGGAATTGACTGTTGATAGTCAAAAACATAGAATTGTCTGTTGATAGTCAGCAACAGGGAATTGACCTTTGATAGTCAGAAACATGGAATTGACTGTTGATAGTCAGCAACATGGAATTGACTGTTGATAGTCAGCAACATGGGGGAATTGACTGTTGATTGTCAGCAACATGGGAGAATTGACTGTTGATAGTCAGCAACATGGAATTGACTGTTGATAGTCAGCAACATGGAATTGTCTGTTGATAGTCAGCAACATGGAATTGACTGTTGATAGTCAGCAACATGGAATTGACTGTTGATAGTCAGCAACATGGAATTGACTGTTGATAGTCAGCAACATGGGGGAATTGACTGTTGATAGCAACATGGGGGAATTGACTGTTGATAGTCCGCAACATGGGGGAATTGACTGCTGATTGTCAGCAACATGGAATTGACTGCTGATTGTCAGCAACATGGAATTGACTGTTGATAGCATCATGGGGGAATTGACTGTTGATACATGGGGGAATTGATTGTTGATAGTCAGCAACATGGGAGAATTGACTGTTGATAGTCAGCAACATGGGAGAATTGACTGTTGATAGTCAGCAACATGGGAGAATTGACTGTTGATAGTCAGCAACATGGGGGAATTGACTGTTGATTGTCAGCAACATGGGAGAATTGACTGTTGATAGTCAGCAACATGGAATTGACTGTTGATTGTCAGCAACATGGGAGAATTGACTGCTGATTGTCAGCAACATGGAATTGACTGCTGATTGTCAGCAACATGGAATTGACTGTTGATAGCATCATGGGGGAATTGACTGTTGATACATGGGGGAATTGATTGTTGATAGTCAGCAACATGGGAGAATTGACTGTTGATAGTCAGAAACACGGAATTGACTTTTGATAGTCAGCAACATGGGGGAACTGACTGTTGATTGTCAGCAACATGGGAGAATTGACTGTTGATAGTCAGCAACATGGAATTGACTGTTGATAGTCAGCAACATGGGGGAATTGACTGTTGATGACCAGCAACATGGAATTGACTGTTGATAGTCGGCAACATGTGGGAATTGACTGTTGATGACCAGCACACTTACTTCGAACTTCAGAAACACAGAGGGGTATTTAGATGGGTTTATGAGAAAATCATGAATTTTTCGTCTTTTTATCAGCAGATGTTGTGTAGCAGATACGGATCAGTCTGCATACTTTGATACCTCCTTGAAACTGAAACTGGTGAGATAATTCACTGATGATGTGCTGACTGTTGTGTCCATGGCGCCAGTGCTGCTAAATCCTTGCAACATGGGAGATAACTCACTCATAATGTGCTGACTGATGATAGAAAGATGGTAGAATAGTTAACTTAGTCCAGATGAATGGCCCCCTGTGAGGCCCTGCTGTCTACAGCCATTTCAGATGAAGGAGCCTGATTGTGGTTTTCGATAGGTTTGAATTTTTGCACCTAATTTGCATAATGACGATATAAACTAAGAATATCTTAACTGACCTTTCTGCTCTCCACTGCGTTCACTAAATGCAGAGTGTGTTGCTGTGCTGGTGAGCAGGAGAGTTATTTTCGCGGTAACTGGTCCACATGAACAGTGCTTGTCAACAATGGTGTCTGACCCAGTTTCTTCTCAGTCACCAGGCAAACAACAGAATTAGACGAAGGGGCGCTATCGTGGCTATATAACGTTCTGAATTTAATCTCTTTCAAACCCTGTGTGCTTTCCTGGATTTGTTCACAAGTCTTCAGTGTGTGCAAATTTCGAACAAAAAATATTGATTATTTGATACTTTCATCATCTCATTGTATGATAGCATAAGAAGGGAGGAATTTTTGTATTTTGTCCCCAACTAACTCATTATGTTACTGATCAGTTTGAAAGTTTTTAGTTCATAAATTCAATATTTGTTTTTTGGCGATTTATTTCTTTCCTGTACAAATGGGTCATCGGTGGAGAAAGTCAGGGGAGCTAACTAAATACTTCGTTAAGACACTCATCTGCCAATTCAGAGTCCATGAGGGTCTGGGTTCAAATCCCACTTTCTCCTTTTCTCCCAAGTCAGGCTGGAAAATCAGACTGACTGTATAGTCATTGGATGAGATGATAAGCCGAGGTTCCATGTGCAGCACGCACTTGGCACATGGTAACGTGAGTGTTGTCCTCTGGCAAAGTTCTGTAGAAAAAATCCACTCTGATTGGTACACAAATACATATGTATGCACTCAAGGCCTAAGTGTGTTGGGTTATGCTACTGGTCAGGCATCTACTTAGCAGATGTGTAGCATGTATGGATTTGTCTCAATGCAGTGACTCCTCCTTGAGAAACTGAAACTGACTGATGTGTGTGTCCACAACATCAGTGCTGCTGATTCCCAGCAACATGAGAGATAATTCACTGATAATGTGCTGACTGTGTGTCCACAGCGTCAGTACTTCTGATTCCCAGCAACATGGGTGAGTTCAAGCGGCTAGAGCGGCAGGTGATAGAGATGGCGACGGAGGCTGTGAAGGTGAAGGCGGACAATGTGTGTGTGTGGCAGGCCATCGTCAGGAGGTCCCTGCCCTCAGAGCTGCTGGTCTTCTTTCTTCTGGAACTCGTCAAGGAGCTCAAGTCAGTGGGCTGCCTCACTTTTTTCTCTGTGTTTTATTGGCAAAGTTTAGCAAGGAAATTATGTAAGGTTTTATCTTCAAAGAATGTAATGATAGTTCTTTTATCTAGCGCTTTCAAACCTCTCAGATTGCTTTACAGTAACGTATCAGACACAAAGGACACAACACACACGCACGCACAGAAAGGACATACTAACACACGCACGCATGCGCGTGCACAGAAAGGACATACTAACACACACACGCACACATAGACACATATACACACACGCCTGCACAGAAAGGACATACTAACACACATACACACAAAGGACACAACAACACACACACACACAAAGGACATAGGAACACTCGCAAAGGGCATAAGAACATACACACACAAAGGACATAAGAATGTACGCACAAAGGACATGATGGAGTCTCCCGTCGGACCAACAGATGAGTAGGCAGGCAGGCTTATCTGTCGGTGTGTGTCCTCATATGGGAGAAGAGGCCGATCCTGGATGCACGGCACTTCCCACAGGTGTTGCAAGGGAAAACGTCTCCAGAAGTTGAGCCCTGCTTCCTTTGCTCCCGCTTCTCCTTAGTGGCCAGCGTTCTCTTGTTTTCAAACGTCTTTATGCCACTAGAGCACAGCATCCTCCAGCGAGAGTGGTCAAGGACATCAGTTTCCCAGGAAGCGATGCCTATGTCACAGACTTTGAGGTTTGTCTTCAAGGTGTCCTTGAAGTGCTTGCAGGGTCTTCCAAGTTCGCGGTGGCCTTCCTTCAGCTGGCCATACCAAAGCATCTTCGGGATCCTGCTGTCTGTCATGCGGACAGTGTGTCCTGTCCAGCGTAGCAGGCACTGGATCAGCAGGATTTCGATGCTGGGCAAGCCACTCCTTTCTGGAACTTGGAGGTTGGAGACCCTTCTTGCCACTTTATGCTGAGGATCTTTCGTAGGCATCTCTGGTGAAACTGCTCAAGTTGAATATGACGGCGATACATCATCCATGTTTCACAGCAGTACAAGGTGGTCAGCACAACAGCTCTGTAGGTTTTCATTTTGGTGCTGAGCCAGATGCCTTTGTTGTTCCACAGCCTGTTGTTGAGTCTGCCAAAGGTGGAGCTGGCCTTGGCGATGCACAGCGTCACTTCTGCATCAAGGGCTCCGTTGCTGCATAGGGTGCTGCCCAGGCAGGTAGCAAAACTTGTCGACTGACTTGATCTAAGTCATCAATCTTGATTGCGGGGGGGTGGGGGGGGGGGGCACTGGCGTTCTATGAGCTAGCTGGTTGGTACATGGACTGGGTCTTGCTGAGGCTGATTGTGAGTCCAAAGCGCCTGCAGGAGGTTGAGAACCTGTCCATAATGAACTGCATGTCCTCATGGGTGTGTGCTGCAACCGCGCAGTCATCAGCGAAGAGGAACTCTCAACAGTGCCTCAAACACCCTGGACCTAGTTGAAAAGTTTGCCATCTGTGCGTAACAGAATGTAGATGTAGACAGTCTTGGAAGGCGTCAATCAGCATGGCAGAGAAGAGAATGGAGAACAGTATGGGTTTCGGGACGTGGCCCTGCTTCACTCCATTTACCACAGGGAACGGATCTGACATGTCAGTATTTTCCTGTACTCTCGCCTGCATGCCATCGTGGAATGACGCAGTCAGCTGGATTAGGCTGTCTGGGCAGCCAAACTTTAGGAGGATCTTCCACAGACCACGGCGGTTCACGGTGTCGAATGCCTTAGTCAGGTCTACAAAGACCATGTAAGCTCCTTGTTCTGCTCACGGCACTTCTCTTGCATCTGGCGTATGGCAAACACCATGTCACATGTTGCCCTGCCTGAGTGGAAGCCGCACTGTGCTTCAGGGATGACTGTTGGAGACATGGTCAGCCAATCTGTTCAGTATGATGCAGGCGAAGATCTTGCTGGCAATGCAGAAGAGGGAGATTCCACGGTGATAATCACAGAATGTTTTGTCTCCCTTCGGTTTGTTAATGTGGACAATTGGAGCATCCTTGAAATCCTGGGGGACCTCCCCTCTCTCTCAGATAGACTGGAACAGGGCGGTCAGCTTGTCGGTCAGCACCTCGCCTTCATACTTGTAGATGTTGGCCTGGATTCCATCCACTCCTGGTGCTTTTCCTGACGTTGTCAGCTTCAGAGCCTTCCAGGTCTCGGCCTTGGTGGGAGGGGCAGCTAGCGAGTCATTAACTGGTAGCTGTGGGAGGGCTGCAATTACCTTGTCAGATACGGACGAGTCCCTGTTGAGGAGGGTGTTAAGTGCTGTGCCCAGCAGGCAAGGATGTCTTTGTTGTCTGTCAGGAGGGTGGTCTGGTCCAAGGCTCGGACAGGGGTTGTTCCTGTGACTCTCAGCCCATACATAGCATGGAGACCATCATGGAAGGTCTTCGTGTCATGAGCATCAGCAGCAGACTGAAGCTCTTCGGACTTTCTCTCCCACCAGGTGTTCTTCATCTCACGCAGCCTCTTCTGTACGAGTTGCTTGGTTTGCAAGTACTGGTTAATCTCCCTCTGGCAGTCTTTATTGGAAATGTGATCCTGATGCCGTAAATGCAGAGTGTTCAGGAGCTTGGAGATTCCAGCGTCGTTCTCGTCATACCAGTCTTTGTGGCTCCTCAGTACAAAGCCGAGTGTGTCAGCTGCTGCTTTGTACACAGCATCTCTAAAGGTGCTCCATACCTCTTCTGCATCAGTCGATGCAGGAGTTTCTTGGAGATCTGCTTGGATTTGCTGCTGCAGCACATCCTTGGTGATAGGGAGGCGGTGGATGTTTAGCTTCCTAGGGGTTTCTGCCTGGCTGGTTGGAGCTTGCGTGCAAGTCTGATGTTCATCTTGCTGCGTAGCAGGCGAGGGTCCGACCAACAGACTGCTCCTCTCATGCAGCGTGTAATGGAAACATCACCTCTGTCCCTCTGCCGGACAATCACATAGTCTAGCATGTGCCACTGCTTGGAGCGGGGCTGCATCCATGTGTTCTTGTACTTGTCCGCTTGTTGGAAGAGGGTGTTGGTGATGGTCAGTCCATGCTGTGCGCAGAGCGAGAGTAAAAGCAGTCCGTTGGAGTTGCACTTGTCAGTGCCGTGCTGTTCTAGGACTTTTGGCCATGAGGAGAATTCCACGCCGACACAGGCATTGAAATCCCCAAAATCAGCCTGTCCTTTCTGTCTGCTGCTGAAATGGTGTGGCTGAGCTCCAAGTAGAAGGCTTCTTTGATGTCATCAGGGTTGGTCATCATTGGGGCATAGCAGTTGATGACTGTGGCGAAGCGATCTTCGGACAGCTTCAGATGCAGGGTCATCAGCCTATCGTTTATCCCACGTGGAAGGCTGTCAAGCTGTCGTGCCAGTTTGGTTTGTATGGCAAAGCCCACGCCTGAGGTTCTTGGGGTGTCTTCTGGCTTCCCAATGCAGAAGAAGGTGTAGCCTCCTCCAACTTCCTCCAGCTGGGTTTCACTGGCAAACCCGATCAAGCATTCTAGCAATGAGCGCTGTGCGCCTTTCTGGTCTGTTGTCTCTGTCCAAAAGGGTGCGAACATTCCAGGCACCCAGAGTCAGGGCATGACTCCTGGTTCTTTCCTTCTGTTGTTTTCAACCGCTAGTGTTGGATGTTGAAGTAGGTGCAGTTTCCTACTAGGTACTAGGTGAGGCAGGCTTTGTTTTAGGGATCCTTTTATCTCCCCTTCTCCATGTGGGGAGAGCAGTGCTGTCCTTAAAAAGGGCTGCTCTGACGCTGTGGGAGGATAAGGGCTCCGCATCTGCCCCAGTCTACGGCGGACAACCATCACCCCACAGCCGCCTGCGTGCAGAGTTGTGACTAGGAACTGCCAGCAGCATCCTCTGCCTGTCCCCGTTACCACTTCTCCATCACCGCAGGGCTTGGGAAAGCTGGGTGTTGAAGGGCTAGCTCGTCGTTCCGACATTAGCCTGGTTGCCTGACCAGCACAGGTGACTTTTTTTTTTTTTAGTGAGGAGGAGTTGTGCAGTCCCTTCCCCACTCTCTTGCCTACCAACACTCGAGAGTCCCACAGGTGCAGATATTGCCATGTGTAGAATGGCCTCGGCAGGTGCAGGTTTTTTCTTCGGAGTTTCGTCTCCTAGGAGGACTTCCAGCCAAGGATAAGAGCTCCCCCTGCCCTTTGGTCATCCTCTTCCGCCTTCACAGCCATTGGGAAAGGTTTCCTCCTCTGCCTGGTCTGTCTTGGGAGACTTCACATGCGGCAGGTAGTACTGGGTTACATGGTACCAGCAGCAAGGGCTATGCCCCTGACCTGACCTAGACAGAGGACATAAGAACACACTTACACACACACATGAAGGACACACACACATGTAGAGGACACATCACACACGCACACACACACGCATGCACGCAAAAGACACTAGAACACACACACACACATGGACACAAGAACACAAATGTACATGCGCAGGTATACACACACACACTGTCACTGTTCCTGTATTTTTGTATGTTTTTGTCCATAAGAAAGAAAAAGAAGAAACCTCACTCAAAGCTGTAGTTGGAGAAATGTTAAGTGATGAACAGTGACAAAATACATGTTGACAATGACAAGTCCGCAGCTTATGTTGTGACAGTGAAAGAAAACCTGTATCACAGACATAAGCAGCACAAGTTGCTCTGTGTTTTCAGGAATGATGACAGTGAGACGCTCCTGAACCTGTTGTTTGATGAAGAACACCTGGCAGCCAAAGAAAACAGCTATGTAGTGCAGGTGAGGTGGGAAGGCTCTTCTCACTATTTCTCAGATTCTGGAACACACCAGAGTCCTTTAAGTGTCTGTTTATCTATCTTACTTTACTTCTTTTTTCTTCTCCTTCCCCCCTCCAAGGCCTGACTGAAAGCATTGGGTTACGCTGCTGGTCAGGCATCTGCTTAGCAGATGTGGTGTAGCATATATATGGATTTGTCCGATCGCAGTGACGCTTTCTTGAGTAACTGAACTGAACTGAACTTAAAATGTGTCAGAGAATACTGGAATCAGCAATTGAACATGTGTATCTGTGGAACTGTGGAAGTAGCCAGTATTTTTCATTGTTGTGTAAAAGATTTCCCCAGTAGACTCCCTCTGCAGATGGCACTCTTCTTCTTCCACTGTAAGTCTTGTAAAGCAAACGTGTGTGAAACACCCCCAAGCCATCCCATTCTTCTCATTGCATACTTCTCATCTGGGAATGTGTGTGTGCGTGTTGGTGTGTGTGTGTGTGTGTGTTTGCGCATGGTTGCATCTTGTGTGTGTGTTTTCCTGTTTTGGTAAGGCATGTAGAACCCAGTGTGGAAAAGAGAAGGCTGTATAGATTGACTTGACGTGACTGATGTTTGGTCAGGCCAAGATCCTGCAGAACCTGAAGGACGAGCAGTCGCAGAAGGACGTACAGCTGGCCATCTGGGGCGGTGTGGAGAGGAACGTGAAGGATCTCCCCATGGTGCATGTGTTGCGTGTGCCCGGGCACCACCTGCTGACCCTGGCCATCGACGTCAGGCATTGTGTGCACAGCCGCAAGGTGCAGGCCTACCTTCAGGCACACAAAGGATTGTCTTGGTACGTGGTCACCTCTCTCTCTCTCACACACACACACACACACACACACACACACAGAGGCCTACCTGCAGGCACACAAAGGGCTGTCCTGGTACATGGTCACACCCCTCTCTCTCTCTCTCTCTCTCTCTCTCTCTCTCTCACACACACACACACACACACACACACACACACACACACACAGAAGCCTACCTGCAGGCACACAAGGAGCTGTCTTGGTTTGTGGACACACACAAACACACACACACACACACACACACAATGTAGCATGTGTCTTAGGGAATGCAGAACACACACAGAGCCACCAAGCATGTGTCAACAGGGAATACACAACACTAACTCACACTGACACCTAGTCAGTCAGAGGATGACAACACATCGTGTCGTTGCAGGTGGGATGCAGACACAGAAGTGGCCGCCTTCCAACTGTCACCAAGCGACCGCTGCCTGGCGGAAGAGGCGGAGGTATGGACGTGGAAGGTGTGGTTGACCCAGGTGTGTCCTGTGTCGGAGGTGGTGGTCCTGCCCACAGACACCTACATGCAGGACCGCCACACAGCCATGCAGTCACCAGAGCTGGAGGCCTTGGTGACCTACCTGCAGGACAGGATGGGGGCTGAGGGGGCCCCCCGCAGGGGTCGGGGGCTACTGCTGTTGTTCATGCCGGTGGACCTGGACGTGGTTGACTTCCGGCGCTACTTCAGCAAGGTGTGTGTGGACGTGCTGCAGACCCGAACCTCGGGCAGTGTGCTGGCCCTCCTGCCCCTCCACAACCTGCGGGACCAGTCCTACCTGTCCCTCTGCTCCCTCCTGGGCCCTGGCCAGCCCAGGTACTCCGTGTCGGTCCGCTCGGCCTTCCTGCCCCGCGTCCACCTCACCACACTGGTTCTGCTGGAGATTACCACCACTGCTGTGGGGTCTGGGTCCTCAGGTCAGTCACTGGTGTAGAGGGGCTGGAGGGAAACTGCTGGCAAGGGGCTGGAGGGAAGGGACTGTAGCTAGGGGCAGCAGGGAAACTGCTAGCTAGGAGCTTGAGGGAAGGGTAATTCACTAGGTGTGGTAATTCACTTGTTTTAACCTTTGGAATCACATGTCTCTCTCATGGAGCCACAGTCAGAGAGAAGGAAAGTAAACTGCTGGACTGCAGCAAGAAGCACGCATGACTCCAGAGAGCAGTGTATGGCACAGCAGTGAAGTCCACCCCATGGATGAGACGTGGTCATCAGTATGGTCATGTGTCCAGATGTGGTCATCAGTATGATCTTGTGTCCAGACGTGGTCATCAGTATGGTCATGTGTCCAGACGTGGTCATCAGTATGGTCATGTGTCCAGACGTGGTCATCAGTGTGATCTTGTGTCCAGACGTGGTCATCAATATGATCTTGTGTCCAAACGTCATCAGTATGGTCATGTCATGTGTCCAGACGTGGTCATCAGTATGGTCATGTGTCCAGACGTGGTCATCAGTGTGATCTTGTGTCCAGACGTGGTCATGAGTATGATCTTGTGTCCAGACGTCATCAGTATGGTCATGTGTCCAGACGTGGTCATCAGTGTGATCTTGTGTCCAGACGTGGTCATGAGTATGATCTTGTGTCCAGACGTCATCAGTATGGTCATGTGTCCAGACGTGGTCATCAGTATGGTCATGTGTCCATTCGACACTGGCTATTCACTTGGGCATCCTTCATTCTTCTTAGTGGCTGACTTCAGAAACAAAGACAATTAAACTTTTTAAACGTACTTTGTAACACAATCTGAACTGCATTCCATGTGTACTTTAACATGCCACTAAATCAGTTGGAGAAATAAAAAGTTGATGTTTTTTTTAATATGTTAAGGCTTGTTTGTTCAGTATGTTGAGTGATGAAGATTGAGAACATGGCTGTCTGAAAGATGGTGTTCAAAGTAGACAAGTTTTGGCTGTAGGTAACAGTTGCAGATGGAAACCTTGTGAAAATTTGAAACATAAACAGAAGGAAGGCACTCGATTAAGGGAGGCTGCTGGTCGCGGCTACTTTCAGTTTCTGCACTTTGGCGGAGAAGTGTTTTGCACAGGACAGAGAATCAGACCCCTGCGAGAGTCTGCGCCAGTGGTCATGGTGAGTGTGGTGAAGACCTCCCCTGTGGCTGCTGGTGTTTCTGTACTGACGGGTGTGCTACTGAGGGGGGTGGTTACTGAAGGGTGTGCTACTGACGGGGGTGGTTACTGAAGGGTGTGCTACTGAAGGGAGTGCTACTGAGGGGGGTGGTACTGAGGGGGGTGGTACTGAGGGGGGTGGTTACTGAAGGGTGTGCTACTGACAGGGGTGGTTACTGAAGGGTGTGCTACTGAGGGGGGTGGTACTGAAGGGAGTGCTACTGAGGGGGGTAGTACTGAAGGGAGTGGTACTGGGTAGTGAAGGGGGTGCTACTGAAAGGAGTGGTACAGGGTGACAAAGGGATTGGTACTGAAGGGAGTGGCACTGGGTGATGAAGGGAGTGGTACTGGGTGATGAAGGGAGTGGTACTGAAGGGAGTGGTACTGGGTGATGAAGGGATTGGTACTGAAGGGAGTGGCACTGGGTGATGAAGGGAGTGGTACTGGGTGATGAAGGGAGTGGTACTGGGTGATGAAGGGAGTGGTACTGAAGGGAGTGGTACTGGATGATGAAGGGATTGGTACTGAAGGGAGTGATACTGAAGGGTGTGCTACTGAGGGGGTGGTACTGAAGGTAGTGCTACTGGGTGACGAAGGGATTGGTACTGAAGGGAGTGGTACTGGATGATGAAGGGATTGGTACTGAAAGGAGTGCTACTGGGTGATGAAGGGAGTGGTACTGAAGGGAGTGCTACTGGGTGATGAAGGGAGTGGCACTGAAGGGAGTGGTACTGGATGATGAAGGGATTGGTACTGAAAGGAGTGCTACTGGGTGATGAAGGGAGTGGTACTGAAAGGAGTGCTACTGGGTGATGAAGGGAGTGGTATTGAAGGGAGTGGTACTGGATGATGAAGGGAGTGGTACTGGGTGACGAAGGGAGTGGTACTGAAGGGGTGTCACTGGATGAGAAACCTGGAGTGCACTCCGCCTTCAGCGAGGGCCCTGCCCTTTGACCTGGCCTGTATGTTGCTCCTCCTTGTGTCCAGGGCCAGCAGTGACTGAGGGATCCGGGGTCACCTCGCCCACCAAGGTCAAGGAGAAACGTCGACCTGGCCGACCCAAAAAGCACCCCGAGACACAGTGAAGGACAGTGCTCTGTGTTTACCTTGAGCTGTGGACAGAACCCAGTGCATGTGTTGGTCCAGTCATCTTCATTTCTTCCCACAGCTGTGGACAGAACCCAGTGCATGTGTTGGTCCAGTCATCTTCATTTCTTCACAGTTTTCTGGACCTGAAGATTGGACAGTCTTACTGTTGTATTATTTTTTGTGCTATGGATGACAAGCTGCATGCTGACATATTTCATATGTGTTTGCTTGTTTTTCCTTTTCTTTATGTGACTGTGTGTGTGTAAAGTATGATTATGTTGGTGCTTAGATTGCTTTATTTAAATCCTCTGACGAAACATCGGTGGAATGATCAGTATCAAAGATATATCTGAGGTTTTTGTGTTTAAATATGATTGCACTGGTGCCTGTTGTTATTTTCTAGGTTGCTTTTTTCATATTTTACAAGATGAGTGTTGATGTGTGGTCAGCCCTCATATGACCCGTGCAGTTGGCTGAGCTGTAGAGCAACAGCACAGTCAAAATAATGACAATATGCTCTGGATTTCTCACTGTGACACGGCAGAGGTAGGGTGGCGGAAGAAGCAGTATTGATGATGAATCCTACTTCATGCTGGTGAAGGAGTGAATGCGTTCATCTGGCACAGATGATAAAACCCACCTGTGCTCCATGTCAGTCTGACAGAAACACGCCAGACAGTTTGAGTTCTTTTGGATTCTGGAAGGTGCTGCTTTTCAATCATTGGGCTTCTACTTACCTTTTATGTTTCAATGTGTCTGCTTGTTTTGTTTGATTATTTTATTTCATTTTATGTTAATACTTTACTCAAACCTCGGGTGGGCTGTGAAGGCCTGACAGCACATTGGGTTTATCACAGGGCAGGACTCTGATCCTTAAAAACATTTGTTTTCAAAGCAGATATGGTGGTGTTTATCTATGAACCCTGATCGTTAAAAACATTTGTTTTCAAAGCAGATATGGTGGTGTTGTTTTCAAAGGAGATCTGGTGGTGTTGTTTTCAAAGCAGATCTGGTGCGTTTCTCTATAAACCCCACTGTATTCACATGTCACATTGTCGTGAGAGTTTGTCCTGAAAAATTTTCCATCAAAAGTTCTGTACCTCATTGATAGCATTATGTGCTCACCTTCTCTGTTTCGTTTTTTGTCAACATAAGTTTAGGATATTTGATAACTCATCACAAGTTGTCCCCATAATTTTTTAGCAAAATGATCAACTTTAAAATAGCACTGCTGGTCTGACTTTCATGATTCCATGCAGTAATCACATTTCTCCTCAGCTCTGTACTCTGCACTGATGATCTGACATTCATGATTCCATGCAGTAATCGCATTTCTCCTTAGCTCTGTACTCTGCACTGATGATCTGACATTCATGATTCCATGCAGTAATCACATTTCTCCTCAGCTCTGTACTCTGCACTGATGATCTGACATTCATGATTCCATGCAGTAATCGCATTTCTCCTTAGCTCTGTACTCTGCACTGACTCCCCATTGAGGCCACAATTAGATACTTAGTTGCCTCTGATTTTCTGCTTTCCACTCTGCTGGGCCTTCCTATCTTTCTGAACTCACCACTTTTCCTCTGAATGTTACCTTGAAAATTCCTTGTGTCTGTACTAGAAGTTGAAGAGCATACATTGAACACTGGTTCCAGCATGCCCTTGCTTGATCTGGGACAGGGCCACATTTTATGGACTTAAAGCTGCTGTGAGTAGCATTGTTCCCTTTCCAGCACACAACGTTTGGTTTGACAAGTGCTTGTTCCTGATGCTGGTCAAAATATGATTTGGATCAATACATGTTGGTGCTGGTCACACCTCTCTTTGCCCACTTCTCTCATACTCTGTGTTTTCAGTTTTGTTGTTGTTACCCTTTGCTGTACCTCTTGGGTGAAATATTACCCACACTGTCATTTAAATCTTCACAATTCAGTCAGTTTTGCAACTATTTTACTGAATTTCAGTGACTTTTTCCATTTACGATTTTTGCATATTCCCACCAAAAATGGTGTTGTTTTGTTTTGTAAACAAAGGAGTAAATAAACAATGAAATTGTTGTATAAATCTGTAGGAACCACACATGAACTTGAAGGCATTGCCCTCTTTTTCTTTTTTACATGGCCCTATTTGTTGTAAAAATGTGTCATTTTTTGCAACCCATGTTGAAACTGGATTGTATATTGGAAGCATGTTGATGTCATGCATAAATTGGCAGAAAACAATCATTGATTCGAAGCATTTATATTTTGGTAACCCCATTACTAACATTATTTTTGTATTTGGAAATGGAAGATTTTGTGGAGGGTAAACATTTTGGAAGCCTTGTTATAACTTCGTTTGCAGATGAGGAATTAAGATTGTAACATTTCTTGTGATTGGTAAGATTGTAGACATTTCTTGTGATTGGTAAGATTGTAGACATTTCTTGTGATTGCTAAGTGTATAATTCATGAGTTTCTGTTGATTATAAATATTTGTACTTTTGCAGTTCCCTGTCAATTATAAATTAAGTTTTCAGAACTGCTGTTTAAAGCAAGTACTGTAATATAATTCACAATCACCTGTTTATAGTTAGATTATTGTGATTTGGCAATATAGTAAGAACGGGTGAAAATGTCCATCACAACATTGACAATTGTCAGAATAAGTTTGCCAGTTGTTCAGTAGAGGTGATCGTCCTGCTCCTTGAGCAAAAGTGGACAGGCACAGAGCCAGTGTAGATCTTCCACCAGAATCACTTGCTGTGGAACATGATTGTACACGTAACAGTGAGTGGTCCTCTGGGTCTGTTTTACATTATGCACTGTAAAGATTGTTTGGTGCAAAGGCAAGTTAAATGTTGGTTTACACAGCAAAGGCAAGCCAAATGTTATTTTACACAGCGAAGGCAAGCTAGATGTTAGTTTACACATTTAAAGGATGAGATCAAAATGATAAAATGTCTGGGTAATAAGAGGGAAAAAGGCTCAGTAGGGTGTAAATATCAGTTCAGACTACTCCTGTATATCAGTTACTTGACATAAAATAATAGACATATGCACTGGTTTTCTTGGTTTTCTTGTGTGCATGCGAGTTAAAGGAGAGCTTCAGAGATGGATCCAAGCTGTAGAAATCAGAAGCTTCATGGGACTCCCTGGCATCTCCTACAAAAACCACATAACAAATGAAGCCAGGAAAGCTGTTATACAGAATGTTGGTCAGTGTGAAGACATACTGGGGAAGGAAAATGAGATGGTATGGCCACATGACAAGATGTGACAAGTTCTCCAAGACCATCCTCAGGGAACAGTGCAGGGGAAAAGGAGATGGGACAGCAAAAGAAGTTTGCAGACAACAGTTCTGAGTGGTGAGAGAGGAGCTTTGCCAAAAGAAGTTTGCAGACAACAGTCTTGAGTGGTGAGAGAGGAGTTTTGCCAAAAGAAGTTAGCAGACAGCAATCTTGAGTGGTGAGAGAGGAGCTTTGCCAAAAGAAGTTAGCAGACAGTCTTGAGTGGTGAGAGAGGAGCTTTGCCAAAAGAAGTTTGCAGGCAACAGTCTTGAGTGGTGAGAGAGGAGCTTTGCCAAAAGAAGTTAGCAGACAGTCTTGAGTGGTGAGAGAGGAGCTTTGCCAAAAGAAGTTTGCAGACAACAGTTCTGAGTGGTGAGAGAGGAGCTTTGCCAAAAGAAGTTAGCAGACAGTCTTGAGTGGTGAGAGAGGAGCTTTGCCAAAAGAAGTTAGCAGACAGTCTTGAGTGGTGAGAGAGGAGCTTTGCCAAAAGAAGTTAGCAGACAGTTCTGAGTGGTGAGAGAGGAGCTTTGCCAAAAGAAGTTTGCAGGCAACAGTCTTGAGTGGTGAGAGAGGAGCTTTGCCAAAAGAAGTTAGCAGACAGTCTTGAGTGGTGAGAGAGGAGCTTTGCCAAAAGAAGTTAGCAGACAGTCTTGAGTGGTGAGAGAGGAGCTTTGCCAAAAGAAGTTAGCAGACAGTCTTGAGTGGTGAGAGAGGAGCTTTGCCAAAAGAAGTTAGCAGACAACAGTCTTGAGTGGTGAGAGAGGAAGTTTGCCAAAAGAAGTTAGCAGACAACAGTCTTGAGTGGTGAGAGAGGAGCTTTGCCAAAAGAAGTTTGCAGACAACAGTTCAGAAGTGCAGCATTCCAGAAACAAACCAGGTTTCAGAACCAGTGTGACAATACAGACATGATTATGACCAACCAGCTGTGTTGTTGAATGTCTGTCTGGTTATTTATGATACATCTTAGAGCTGTCTTGTATTTTTAATCTAGGTCATGTTTCTATCATGTATTTGACCTTTCACCTTGCTATCCATACCATCACAAAGGGAGGTCTTTGAAGATCTTATTCATACCTACCATTCTCTCAGTGTTGGTTCCCATGCATTGGTATAGCTGAGAAAATGCTAATGTTATCCACACATCACTCTCTCTCTCTCACTCTCTCTCTCTCTCTCTCTCTCACACACACACACACACACACACACACACACACACTTACACTCACACTCACACATATTAATAAACCCAGTCAGCTTATACTGGAAGACAAACTTGTGGGGCTGTTTGGGAAATTTGGCAGTAACAGCTGCCAAAAACGCCATAGCATGCAGGAGTGATTCAATCTCTTGTTCAATATTTATCCATTTTGTTTTTTTGTGTGCGTGGTTTCATGTAACTTTG
Organism: Babylonia areolata; assembly: GCF_041734735.1. NCBI lineage: Eukaryota > Metazoa > Mollusca > Gastropoda > Neogastropoda > Buccinidae > Babylonia > Babylonia areolata. The sequence continues at coordinate 96,104,142 of NC_134876.1, read as the reverse complement.
CATGTGTGTCTTATAAACCTTGTTAAGGTTTAATTGACATTAAAATTAATTCTGATTCTGATTCACTCACACTCACAATTAGACACACACATCACATACACTTTTGAAAAAGGAAATTTCTGTTATTTATTTCAGTGCCATTTCCTAACACATCAAATGTTATCCCAACAGTGCAAGGTATGCATTAAATCACATGTCCAGTGCACTCGTCCTTGTTGTGTACCCAAAGTAACGCCATCGAAGAAAGCTCAAACATCTTCAGCACTCTGGAACTGCCTGCCTGTTGCCAATGGCTTGTCAAAGGGAACAGGAACAGATGGAGGGAATGCTGGTCCAAGGCCATGGTCTTTCTGTCTTGAAGCAGTGTGGTGACAGTATGGCCGGATTTTGAAAAGAGATACACCATTTGTTTGTCAGCACTTATGGATCTGTTAAGCTTTCAGGTGAATTCTCACCTAGGAAGACCCAGACTGCTGACTGTTGCTTCGTTTGAGGATCATGCTGAATACCTACTTATCGTCTCGTCTCTAGATGCAATGTCCCAAACGCAGTTTGGTCTTCCTACATCAGTTTTGGAGTTTATGTGTTCTCCAGTAAACCCGCACTTTTGGATCATACATAACAAAGTTACAAGGTCCCCAACAGGCACAACAGTTCTCAACAAGGTGATCATAAAAAATGACATTGATACTTCCCGACAAAAAGTTCATTGTACTTTCGGTTTTATTATAGATGGATGATTCTTCTCAGTAATTCGCCTTACCTTGGAAATCTCTTGAGTAACTACGGTTACCAGATGACCATAGTGGTCATTATCTTCCAGTGTTGATGTCCCAAACTGCAATTGTCTGAACCAGTTTAAAACTGTTGTTTTGCTTACAGCTTGCTTGACAAACCAATATAACAAACTTTAAAATCTTTCTCTGAACGATTTTCCCCGGCAAAAGTGGGATCACAGCAGGAATGACGCGGTGAAAGGACCCACTGACAGGAGGCCATCACTGTTACCCCACATAGTGCCTTCCTCAGCACAACACGTTTTCAGGAATGGAATAATATTTAACAATATAGCTTGGATGTCGTCGTTTTTTTGTATAATGTAGATTATGATTCTGTTGCTCCTGTTCAGGGACATTATGAACACCCCTTGTAACAAGCCTACCTGGGAACAGATATACCTGAAACTGCTACTTTGTTTTGGGATTTATTTTTTCCTTTTATGAACGGCAGTTATACATAGGTGGGTTACCTGAAAATGATATTCATGCCTGAACAGGACTTATTTATCTAAAATATAATTTACAAATGAACAGAAGACATTTGGCATTCTCAAGAGGAATGATGTATGTATTCAAGTGGGGCATGTTTGAAAGTACTGGAGAGAAAAGTATTAATGGTGCACAGTTTACAAACCATGTGTTTTCAAAATAGAAAGTGCAGTAAAAGCAACAGATCCAGACTTTGCAATATAATATATGACGTTGATTTGTGATGTGACATTATGACAAGCGGTGCTTGTGGAAGGTTTTATTCATCTGCCTGTTTGTTAGACAGCTAAGTCAGCAACACAACCAGGTACAAAACAGTGCAGGACTGAATATTACGATACAACAAAATAATATCACACATTCTGAAATGAATAGAAGACAAAATGCAATGTTAAATGCACTTGACAAACATTCCATAAGCCAGTAAAATACGCAATAAAAAAAAAAGTGTAAAATGAAAGATAGAAAATAGACACACAAAGGTGTAGACACATAGAGAAAGAAAAAGCAGAAAGAGAAACAAGTGCTAGACACATAGAGAAAGAAAAAGCAGAAAGAGAGAAACAGGTGCAGGAAGTGGAGGGAGCTGGGCAAGAGAAACAGACTGAGCAGTGGACAGACGGAATCAGCAACTGAAGCAGATACAGTCAGTCAGAAACATAAGTTCATCATATGAACATTCCTCCATCCTTTAGACATGCCGGCTGACAGCCAAAACCATTTTGAAAACACACAGTTGATTTGTAACTTATGGTCTGCCATTTCTGCATTGAGTACAGTTCACAGTCAGTACAGTTTACACAGACTATGTGAGAACCAAAGGTAGCTATAAAAAGTGAACAGTCACAGACTGTGTGAGAACCACAGGAAGCTAAAAAAAAAATAAAAAATAAAAAATGACAGACTGTGTTTGAACCGTAGGTAGCTATGAAAATGAACAGACTATGTCAGAACCACAGGTAGCTGTTCAAAAAAAAAAAAAAAAAGGAACAATCACAGGCTGTCAGAATCATAGGCAGCGAAAAAAAGGAACAATCACAACCTGTGTGAGAACCATATGTAGCTTTTAGAAATATGTTTTCTTAAAAAATCGACAGAGACTTTATTTGAGAACCGTAGTAGCTATAAAAAATATAAAAAATTAAACAATAATAAAGAAAAGAATCAACAATCACAGACTGTCAGAACCATAGGTAGCTATAAGAAATACATATAAAATCAACAATCACAGACTTTATTTGAGAACCATATTAGCTATGGAAAAAAACCAATAATAAAGAAAAGAATCAACACAGACTGTCAGAACAATAGGTAGCTCTGAAAAATGCAATGAACAATCACAGACTGAGAACTATAGGTAGCTATAAAAGAAAGAAATTTAAAAAAAAAACAAAAAAACAATCCCAGACTAAGAGACAACACAGTAAGAACCACAGATAGCTGTCAAAATCAACAATTAGTACAGAGATAGAGAAGGTAGTTTGGATCGTGCACAGTGCTGTGTGAAGTACGCCCCAGCTGACAGGAGCCAGGCAGGTCATGTTGCACCGCCACAGACACGCACCCAGGGGTGGAAGCACACGCCTGGGAACACACCAGTAAGCTGCTCACCTCAGTCTCTGCTATGATGTCGTCCGCCGAGAGTTTAACGCCAGTGGACTGCCTCGTCAGATGAATGCAGCACCCATCACAGAGTACACCTACACAAAGGAACACAAACAGATAAACAATTTGTACGCATCTGATGTTCTTTCCTTCTGAAGCGCACCTATGTATAATGCTAATAATGTACATTTATTTAGCGCCCTTTCTCTCTAAGAGCTCAGGGCACTTTACATGAAAGAAAAATATTACAAATTACATAAAACATCCATGGCCACTAACATGGCCATTGATAGAATCAGACTGAGTACTTGGTTTGGTTCTGCAGACTTATAGCCGAGTATCATCAGCAAAAGAGTGGTGAAGAACAGAATGGCCAGAAATGACATCAGAAAGAGGAGCAGTGTACAGAACGGGACCCAGGACAGAGCCTTGTGGCGCACCATAGGAGATAGGGTTGGATCAGACTTAAAGTTACTAACAGAGACATTATTATTATTATTTTTTATTATTATTACTACTACTACCTTTTTTATATTATAATTATTATTTATTTATTTATGTAAGCTTTTCTATTATTTATTCACCTCCCCCCCCCCCCTCAAGGCCTGACTAAGCGTGTTGGGTTACGCTGCTGGTCAGGCATCTGCTTGGCAGATGTGGTGTAGCGTATATGGATTTGTCCGAACGCAGTGACGTCTCCTTGAGCTACTGAAACTGAAACTAACAGAGACAACCAGGAAGCGGTTGGATAGGTATGAAGAAAACCAACTCAGAACTGTTGAGTGAATCCCAAAAACATGTTCAAGTCTGGAAAGGAGTAATCGGTGGTCTATTGTGTCAACGCATCCGACAGATCGAGCAAAGTTAACACAGATAGTTTACCTCCATCAATAGACAGTAACAGGTCATTAACTACTTTCAACAAAGCAGTTTCGGTGCTATGGGCAGATCTATCTGCTGACTGAAAAAAAAGAGAACAGGTTGTTTAATGCTAAATGGTCTGAAAGTTGGGAGAGAACAATTTATTTCAATAATTTTTGGACACAAAAGCAAGGTTGGATACAGGGCGAAAACCTTTGAGGTCATTGTGATCCAGAGTGGCTTTCTTTAGCAGGGGCTTAACACGTGCAGTTTTGTATACATCAGGGAAGACACCAGAAAATAAAGAATCATTTATAATTTTTGTAAGTGCAAGCAAAAACATCCCAACACTCATGCAGTAGTGGTGTGGGAAGGGGGTCCAGGTCACATGTTTTTGGAGCTGACTTTTTCAACACACTAAGTACGTCTATCTCTGAAACGGGTAAGAAAGCAACAAAACGAACACCTTGAAATTCTTTTCCCAAGGGATGTGACACAACTGACTGTGAATCCAGTTCTTTCCTGAGGTGAACAATTTTTGAGCAGATAAAATCTGAGAAGACACTGGACAGTACTGAAAATAGATAGAAGGAAGCAAAGAAGATTTTGTTCTGCCACAAAGCTTATTTGTAATGCAATATAGTTCTTTGCTTGATTTAACTTCGGAGATCTTAAACATCAAATCAGTAACTAACGCGGGCAAATCAGTAACATGGTTGTGACAAGAAATTCACAGTGACCTCGTCTTGTTCAAAGAATCGGGTGGAATTTGGAAGAGGGATGTTTTATAGAGGGAGAACGTTCATGTGACTGAATGTGTGCTGCACAAAATGCATGCATAATACATACATATTTACTTACAGACACCGAGAGGGTTGGTCTATCAAACATAAAACAGAGTGAGAAAGAGTATGAATTAATGAATTAATCTTTATTTTCCAACGGTGAAGATATTGGCACTTTGACTTACCCAGTACTAGATTCCTGCCGATGTTGTAAGATACACACAGATGTACATACATAACTATTTATACTCGATAGGTAAATAAATGTATCGTGGAGAAAGACAGGGAAACATTATCGCTAATATGTTCACAAAATGAGAGCAAGTAACACACTACACAAGAAATTTTATACATACTCGCTGTACATGAACATAACAGGAATAATTCAGTGAAATAGTTAAAGAAACATACAGATAAACAAAAGAAACGACAAGAGAGGCAAGGCCTTCAAGACTCACTTGTGATACACTTAAAAAAATCTAATAGTTAAAATGTGTTCTGTATTTGTTATTATAAAGCTTCGGGTTAAAAAGAAAAGGAAAAAAGCCCTAAAGGCAGATTCGAACCCCGCGTATTCGGGTGAGAAGAATCTGTCTTACTCAATACACCATCGTGGCTCCTTAACTGACGTTAAAAAATTTAATACTTAAACATGCTTTTTTAAGGGCGAGAAATCGATTGCGGTATTCGGAGTGAGAACGCTGTTTAAATCATATTAATCTGGTGTATCTTGGGCATTCAAAAAATCTTTAATCTAAAAATTCTTTTTAGGTCCGCGGTAAAGGAGACGTGGCTATCCCCGCAATCACACTGCAACATTTAGCCGTTTTCTTTGGATCTAGATAGATGTGCAAGTTTTGTTACACCCGCCGGGAATGTACGACACGGTCGATTCAATTTATCTTTTATGTTCATTCTAGTTTTATAGTTTTTAAGTTGATTTGAAAATTGAGTATTTTGTTAAACTAATAATATGTAGAACCAAATACAAGTACTTCTAAACGTCGTATGAAGTGAAAAGGACTTAATTTTGGGAAAAGTCAAAACTGGAAATTTTTACGTTTCATCAAGGGTATTAACTCTCATGGTTTTTTGGGTTGTTTTTTTTAAACTGTGAATTCCGACTGATTTTGTTTATATTTTTATAGTATGGCAGTTTGGGGCATAATCCAGTAAGTGATGAGGCGTTCACAAACCTTTCTCTGAATAAATATTTAACGGTCTCCTTCTCCAACTTTCCATCACATGTTATCATGTTTTGCCGATTTTGATATAGGATTGAACAGGCAGGTCAACAACTTGAAACAAAATGGCGTCCTTCACGTTCGCGAGGAATATGAGCACGCGCTTTGAATATGTATAAAAATGTGTACCCAACTGATTTTTGCCCATGACCTTCAGGCCTCAGTCAACAGATCTATAAAGTCCACTCGTAGTATTGGTTTTAGTATTTTCCGAAAAAGATTACTTGGGCAAATGAACATAGTGAAAGCCCTGTACACTGAGAGTAAAACACACAAGCTTTTTATGTATTGAGTATAAGATGAGAAAGATCAGTTTAAAGCAAATTAACCCCCCTAGCATTAATTACAGATTAATTTCCCTTTTTTACTATCTGCACCAAAGACATGCACCAGAAATATAACTGCCATGCTTAGCAAAAGAAGTTCCTGATTGAACAAAAAATGATAAAAATGACTGCTCTTGTTGCTGTGTCAGAATATCAGATCAAAGTGACAAGTTAAATAATTTTTTTAAAATATATAAATATAACAGTAAATTCAGTTTGCGTATAATTTGGCTGCTTTTTAAAAAAAATTTGTGCCCACCCCAGAGGAGCAATATTGTTTAAACAAGGTGACTGGAAAGAACTGAATTTTTCCTATTTTTATGCCAAATTTGATATCAACTGACAAAGTATTTGCAGAGAAAATGGCAATGTTAAAGTTTACCACGGACACACACACAAACACACACACACACACAGACAACGGAACACCGGGTTAAAACATGGACTCACTTTTTTTTACACAAGTGAGTCAAAAATGAAATAATGTTATCATTAAAATCACATTAATAAAGAATACAAAAGGGTACAAATAAGGAGACAGGGGATGTGGAGAGACAGTGAGAGGGCCAGAAGTGTGCATGTGTCTCTAAAACTGTCATAAGCTAACAGCTGGAAAACTCGTCAAAAAGTGAAATAGAACCGAGAGGAGTGCTGTCCCTTGGACCAACATGCAGCTGTATTCGATTTTTTTTTTTTTTTTTTTTTTTTTTTTTAGTAATAACTGCTAGGTTCAGTCTTGCATCAATACAATTTTTCTTAACAATTATTACCATAATTATACAATAAAATACCGTGCATTACAATACAAATAAATACATTACTATAATGTAGCACATGCAATGCAATCCAGTGCAAAGCAACTGAAACAATGTAATCACAGTATCTTGTGAAGACGACAACGATTTAGCGTCATAAAATATACAAGATGATCAGAAAACGAAAATTGCGTCGCTTTGATCATTTGAAATGTTTCCATTTGTCCTACAACACACGTTAGCCACATGTATGTTTGGTCTTCACTGATTTTCTTCTGCTCCGAGACCACTTCTCATCTCCGCTTCTCATCATTACTACAAATATCATTTTTGCTGTCTCTTTTCACCGTGAAGTTGGCTCTGTCTTCAATACTGATTTTCAAATCTGACACTTTGTCTATGATTGCCACGGCCCAGATGTTCATGTTACCAAAACTCTTTGGTGTTCCTTGAAACAAGACTGCGACACACAGAGTTGTCTGCTTCGGTGCTGCACCGGCGAACACAGACGCGCGCAAGTTCTAATCACACACGCACGGACGCACATGCGCTTGCACTGGCACTGAAAAACTTTCGAACTCACGCACGCAAGAACACACAAACACTGAGGTACAATGGAAAATATATATATATATATATATATATATATATATATATATACTGATATAATTGTATTTCCTTTTTAGAGGATGAAAAATGATAATTAATCATTCTGACACTGAAACTAATCCTCTGTGTGTGTGTGTGTGTCACACACGCACGCACACACGCACGCACGCACGCACGCACACACACACAGATCACTCAGTTCAAACAGCAGAGGGTTCGGAATTCTGCTTGCAGACTCCCTGCCAAGTGTGAAAAGCGGAGTCCCGTTACCACCCTTCTCACGTCCTCCCCTCCGACCCCCAAACCCCTCAACACTCCTCTTCTGCTGTGTGTGTGTGTGTGTGTGTGTGTGTGTGTGTGTGTGTGTGAGAGAGAGACAGAGAGAGTGTGTGTGTGTGTGTGTGTGTGTGAAATCCCTCTCTCAAACATCACCACGCAGCAGTTCTGGCAATGTCACAGTGCTCTTCGCGAGTTCCACTGAAACAGTTCAAGCACTACCTGTATCTCCTTCCAGTTCCATAGTTCACACCAGTGAACAGAGTAACTATATCTATCAGACGAAAGGTTAATTACTGCACTTTCTTTTAAAGTGTAATATGTAAATATCAGATGCTGGCCGCTAAGATCTTCAGTGGACTGAAGATTAAAACTTTGATCACTGTTCTCTTGAAACATGAATCTGAAGATTAACATTCCAAGACTTGTATCTCCAGATTCACTCAACTCATAACTTGATGAAACATACATTAACGAACGCTTATTGGCTGTGATTTCCGTAAATATCAATACCTCTATATCCTCACACCGTTTTATCAACTGTTAGCAGATGTGACGTAGCGTATATGGATTAAAATTTTGTTCGAACGCAGAAACGCCTCCTGGAGAAAGTGAAACAGAAACGGTCTTTGATATGATATGAATACTTATATTGCGCCTATCCTCGGTCGGAGACCAAGCTGTAAGCGCTTTACAAACAGGGAGTCATTTGCATTAGAGGCTGCTTACCTGGGTAGAGCTGACTGACAGCTGCCATTGGGCGCTCATCATTTGTTTCCCAGTGTGTCATTCAGTCAGCTTACAGTGTCGTAATATACACATAATTCATACAAACTTGTAACATTTTACGTGTATGACCGTTTTGTTTGTTTATACCGCCATGTAGGCAGCCATACTCCATTTTCGGTGGTGTGCATGCTGGGTATGTTCTTGTGTCCATAACCCACTGAACACTGACATGGATTACAGGATATTTAACGTGCATATTTGATCTTCTGCGTGCGTATACACACGGAAGGGGGTTCAGGCACTAGCAGGTCTGTACATATGTTGACCTGGGAGATCGGAAAAATCTCCACCCTTTACCCACTTGGCGCCGTTACCGAGATTCGAACCCGGGACCCTCAGATTGAAAGTCCAACGCTTTTACCACTTGGTTATTGCGCTCGTCTGTGGTGTGTGAACCAGTGCCCTGACGTTGAAGCAGTCAGACAGTTACCTGGTGCAGAGGGTGTCACTGTCCTGGGTGTTGTCTCTGGTGGTGGTGTTGGGGTGGGCCCCTCGGGTCCTTCAGAGCTGGCTGGGGGTGTTGTCTCTGGTGGTGGTGTTGGGGTGGGCCCCTCGGGTCCTTCAGAGCTGGCTGGGGGTGTTGTCTCTGGTGGTGGTGTTGGGGTGGGCCCCTCGGGTCCTTCAGAGCTGGCTGGGGGTGTTGTCTCTGGTGGTGGTGTTGGGGTGGGCCCCTCGGGTCCTTCAGAGCTGGCTGGGGGTGTTGTCTCTGTTGGTGGTGTTGTTCCCGGGGATTCTGTTGTCATGGTCATCGACAGTGTCGTGGACCCAGAGTCGTCCTTCCAGAATTGTCCTAAGAGCATTGAGATTCGAAGAATATGTCAGAGTGAGAGAGGGACAGAAGTGGAAAAGAGTGAAGGAAGAGAGACAGAAGCGTAAGGTTGTACTTTTGTGTTGAAGTTTTTGTATGTCATTGAACAAACGTTGAACAAACTGTCATCTTCACAACTTTAATTAGTGAAGCTTTACTCCCAAAACCTAAGACCATGTTGCCGCGGTGCAGATAAATCACTTACCTCTGCAGTTATTACTGAAGCACGGGAAGGTTATAATAATTATGTATCTTTCATTCCAGAACTTCCATGGACACTGACCACTTGAAATTCAGACCTTCCAGCAAGTGTATCTTCTCCTCAAATGTAACTGGTTACACCTGAACAGTGTTCATTGATCAGTATATGGAATAAACGTTTGATCGTACATTTTACCCAGGTAATATTCTGCTGTCAGTGAATGGATGAATAAACGATGGATTTAGAAAGGAAAATTCCAGGTCCTATGTTAAGATTGGTGGGTGAAATAGCAAGGCAAGATATATATGAAGATTGGTGGGTGAAATAGCAAGGCAAGATATATATGAAGATTGGTGGGTGAAATAGCAAGGCAAGATGACTGAAGATTGGTGGGTGAAATAGCAAGGCAGGGGAAAGCTGACAGGTGGTGAGTGAAATAGCAAGGCAATATATGTCTGAAGATTGGTGGGTGAAATAGCAAGGCAAGATGTCTGAAGATTGGTGGGTGAAATAGCAAGGCAGGGGATGTCTGAAGATTGGTGGGTGAAATAGCAAGGCAGGGGATGTCTGAAGATTGGTGGGTGAAATAGCAAGGCAGGGGATGTCTGAAGATTGGTGGGTGAAATAGCAAGGCAGGGGATGTCTGAAGATTGGTGGGTGAAATAGCAAGGCAAGATGTCTGAAGATTGGTGGGTGAAATAGCAAGGCAAGATGTCTGAAGATTGGTGGGTGAAATAGCAAGGCAAGATGTCTGAAGATTGGTGGGTGAAATAGCAAGGCAAGATGTCTGAAGATTGGTGGGTGAAATAGCAAGGCAAGGGATGGCTGAATGTCACATCTCATGACAAAATCAGATATGAGTACTAAACCCCCTCGTTCACCCACCCCATCTAGCTAGAGAGCAGTGTGGGTTGTGCGGTTTGCACGAGATACTCAGTCTGTCTCGGTCTCAGTTCAGGCTGTCACTGAACTGAGATCAGCCTCTTCCTTGTCAACAAATGACAAGATTCTGGGCTTTTCGCCCGCGACTGTCAGAGGAGGCAGCCGTGCCAGTCTTTGGCTCTCTTCAGGGCTGTTTGCCCATTTCGACGCTTGTAGTGGGGATCAGTTTCCTCCGAGTGGTCGTGGTCTCTGTGTGCTCTGTGTGAACTTCCAGCTTTGGGGTAGTGGTACCTCTCTGGAAGGTAAGAGGAGACTGTAAAGACAGTCCTAACCTGTGTTCTGTCTGTCTTGTGTTCATGTCCGTGAATGAGAGAGAGAGAGAGAGAGAGAGAGAGAGAGAGAGAGAGAGAGAGAGATAGGAGGGAGCGAATATTTGAGTAAATATAATACTTTGCTCTTTTATGTGCATTTGTAGGATGCGTATGCATTTTTAGACATAAATTTTATAAGAATGTGATAAAATATTTGTTACGTGTATTAAAGGGTTCAACCGTAAAATCTAGATTTAAGTTTTCCTTGTGAACCCCTTCAGTTGTTAGTTCTATTAATGTGTGTGTATGTGTGTCACTGTATTATATATGATACATAAGCTAGAATATTCCAAACTACCCCCTTATCCTTTTCCGTTATCCTTGCTCTTGGGTCTGGTTGTTGTCAGCCTTTTAAACTTCCGAAATAGCGCAGCTGAGTAAAATTGATCTATTCTGTAGCCCATGTGTTGATCAGGGAGGGGTTAAACTGAAATTTTGTAAGATCTGTTTTCTTTACGAATTCTGGCTAGGTACATTTAGGTTGTTTAATTGGGGTTGTCCAAAAGTGAATCCTACCAGTGGATAATAGATTATATACAGTGGTTTCAGTGTTCCCACTTTCGTGTTTATCCACGGACTTCCCTACTCTTCCACTGACCCTCCACTGTCTCCCCGGGAACCCCTCTGCCTGCCTTTGCCTTCCTTGGTCCAGGCCTCCGTTGGCTGCTGCCGCCTGCCGCTGGCTTCCGTCGCCAGCGTTCTCTGGCCTGGCGCTCAGCTGTCTGGGTGTTCTGCTCTTCGTCTTCGTCGTCACTGCTCTTCGTCTTCGTCGTCGCCGTTCTTCGTGTTCGTCGTCACTGTTCTTCGTGTTCGTCGTCGCCGCTCTTCGTCTTCGTCGTCGCCGTTCTTCGTGTTCGTCGTCGCCGTTCTTCGTCGTCGTCACTTACTGTTCGTCGTCGTCGTCACTGGTCTTCGTCTTCGTCGTCGCCGTTCTTCGTGTTCGTCGTCACCGTTCTTCGTGTTCGTCGTCACTGTTCTTCGTGTTCGTCGTCGCCGTTTCGTCGTCGCCGTTCTTCGTGGTCGTCGTCACGACAGCATTAACGTTGTGCTTGTTTCCTTATCTTAAAGCTCTGTTTTTTTTGTGTGTGTGGGTTTTTTTTGTGTGTGTGTGTCTGTTATATTTATCCATTGTTATTTAAGTGTTGTTGCAGCTGGGGTTGTGGTTATTGTTTGTGGGCAAGCTAGGTGTGTGATTAAACAAATGTATGTGAACCCCGGATTGTTGTAGTCTGTGTTTGTGTTGTCTGGGTGTTAGTGCTGGGCTGGGTGGGGGTTTCTAGTCCGCTCTCTTATAGAGCGTGACAATTTGGTGGAGATGCGGGGTACGTTAGGTTAGAGTGGGAGGGGGTTGGGTGTAATCGTTTTGTCTGTTACATGTGTACATATCCTGTATATCTGATTAAAATTATGCTGTGTCACTGGAAGAATGTTTGGGTGAGGTTATGATAGACACTTTACCTGCTCAAAAAGTTAGCTGTTGTTCAGGCACTTGATTTCGGCTGTTGATTTTTGCCGAGTTTGGTTTGCCTTTCTCGCATTCTGCGAGGAAAAAAAAAGAGAAAAAGGGGGAAATAAATGCCCACTCGGCGACAAACGGCTGCGGCCGTCACTCCCGGGTCAAAGTCCCAGATGGATAAGTCGAGTACCTCTACTCCTTCTCAGATAGATAAGTCAGGTTTGTCTGGATGGATACGGGGTCAACTGAAAGAGGATGACCCAGGTAATCTGTCTGATGATGGAAGGAAAGGGGACACTGTTCCTCTATCTCACCAGGATCCTTACACAAAATTCAAAGCCATGGGTGCTGACATGGGTTTGACTGGTGAGGCCCTTGCACGGTTTGTGGTCGATGCTGCTGCTAAGGAGGACGAGCGCGCAAATAGGGAGGAAGAGCGCCGTTACAGGCGCTGGAGGGATCACAGGGAGGATGAATATAGGGAAGAGGAAAGACGGTATAGGGAGAAGAGGGATGAGGAGGATAGGCAGCGGTTTGAAAGGAAGATGGAATTAAAGCAAGAAGAGGTCGAGGCTCAAATAAGCCAACCGTTTTCCCTTGCTCCTTACGATGGGAAGGGTGACTTCGACGATTTCCTGACCCACTTTGAGAGGGTAGCGCTTCTCAATAAGTGGAAGCCATGTTCATGGGCAGCTCGCTTGGTAACCTTGTTACAAGGTCGAGCTAGGGACGCTTGTCTGCGAGTGCCTCCGGAGAGACTTCATGACTACGAGTCATTGAAAGCTGCTTTACTCCGCGAGTTTCGGCTAGATGCCCATGCGTACTGCAAGCGTTTCCGATCGATGCGGAAGCTTGCAGAAGAGACCTTTATCCAATTTCTGGAAAGGCTTAAGGTCTGTCTGTCTCGCTGGTGCACAGCTGCTGGTCGCGATTACGACAGTGCTGAGGACTTAAGGGACTTGTTCCTTCAGGAACAGTTCCTAGCTACCCTTAACCCTGACCTCGTCAGTGAGGTTAAGAGTGAGGAACCAGATAGGGTGGAGGAGGTAGCATGCATTACCTCGAAGGTTGTCGGTGCCAGGAGAGCGGGACGGATGGCTGAGAGTGAGGCACGAGCCTCCAGGAAATCCAGGGATCATGGTCTTGGTGCCAAACCTCATGCAGAGCAAAAGGCCGCATCTCTGGGACAAAGTAGTTCCGCTCTTAGCGACAGCTCAAGGGGTGTCGAGAGAACCAGAGGAGTTACCTGTTTCCTCTGCGGGAAACTTGGACATGTGGCCAAAGAGTGCCGCCAGCGGAAGGTTTCCCTTGTGGCACAGCCGAGCTTTAGGCAGCAGGGTTCCCATTCCCCACCTCCATCTCTTTGCGTTAACTGTGCTGCAAAGCAGTACTCGCCACGATGTGAGGCTTTCGTCAACGGGGTTTCAGTCCCGGCTTTGCGAGACACCGGAGCTCACATGGTTGTCGTTGCACGCCATCTGGTCAGTCCAGATTCTTTCACTGGAGCGACTGTCCGTGTGGTGCTGGCCGAATCGAGATGCACCTCTGTCCTACCCATCGCCAGAGTAGATTTCCAGTCTCCTTTCGTGGAAGGCAGGCTAGACGTGGCTGTAATGGAGGCTCCTGTGGAAGAGGTCCTTATTGGCAATACTGCCTGGCGCGAGAATGGCACTTCAGTGCCCGTGCCAGTTTACTCGGACGCCAGTCTTGTGGGTGCTGTGGAGACACGGGCCCAAGCAGCTGCCAGGGCTAAAGAGTTACCTCCCTTGCCTGTCAAGGACATCCAGATCCATGTGTCTAGACAGGACCTAGAGCATCAGCAGGATAGCGATCCTGACCTGTGTCAAGCTCGGGAGCTGGCTGTGTCTAAAGCCGTCAAAAAGACACGATCTGGAGAGGTCATGTACTTCAGGAAGCAGGGAATACTGATGCGGCGTTTCAAGGACCATCGGGGGGAAGCAACCCAAATCTGTGTTCCTAAGAAACTGCGTTCCACAGTGTTGCTTCTTGCCCATGAAGCCCCCATGTCTGGTCATCTTGGGGTTAAGCGCACACAGGGAAGAGTTTTCCCACATTTCTACTGGCCTGGCATGTGTGCTGACATTCGGCGTTTCGTCCGTTCTTGTGACAGATGCCAGAAGACGGTAGCTAAGGGTCGAGTCCCGAAAGTGCCACTCGTCAAGATGCCCCTCATTTCAGAGCCCTTCAGTCGTGTAGCTGTCGACATTGTAGGACCTATATCCCCTTCATCTGAGTCTGGCAACAGGTACATTTTAACAATGGTTGACTATGCGACCAGGTACCCAGAAGCTGTTGCTCTCAAACACGTTTCGGCTGAAACTGTGGCTGAGGCGTTGTTCACCATGTGGACACGTACAGGTGTTCCTGCTGAGGTCTTGACTGATCGTGGTTCTCAGTTCACAGGCAGTGTCATGCAGGAAGTCTATCGCCTTCTGTCTGTGCGGGGCTTGACCACAACCCCCTACCACGCTCAGTGCAACGGGTTGGTGGAGCGTTTTAACGCTACTTTGAAGGCAATGCTGCGGAGACTATCGCACGAGAAACCTCGAGCCTGGGACCGCTGGATTCCCGCTCTGTTATTTGCCTACAGAGAAGTTCCCCAGGAGAGCACTGGCTACTCGCCTTTCGAGCTGCTCTATGGGAGAACAGTACGGGGTCCCATGCAGATCCTCAGAGAACACTGGCTTCACCCTGAGAGGCCAGAAATTCAGACTGCTGCTGAATACGTGGTAGAACTGCGAAACAGAATCGCAGAGTCCTGTACCATTGCTCAGCAAAACCTCGAAAGGGCCTCAAGGCGGTACAAGGGTTATTTTGATGCCAAAGCAAAGCAAAGACAGTTCGCTGAGGGGAGCAAAGTACTTCTCCTTCGCCCCACCAAACAGAACAAACTGGAACTTGAATGGCAGGGTCCATACACTGTTCTGCGTCGTGTGGGCATCGCAGATTATTGCGTTCGGATTGGCGAGAAAGAAAAGCTGTACCACGCCAATCTGTTGAAAGAATACATTGAGCGCACTCCTCGAGGGACTGTGGCTCTGGCTGTGAGTGAAGACCCAGAGGTCTGGGAAGGAACGAGGACAGTGGAACGCGACATTCCACTCATGCCCCTGGAGGCAACTGAAGGTCCGGAGGATGTTGTGCTGGCCGCTGATAACTCCTCACTGAAAGAGGCCATTCGTGAAATGACTCGAGGGTTTAGGGACGTCCTCACTGACTTGCCTGCCTGTACGAACCTCGAGACATGCACGCTCAATCTCACCTCCGACACCCCTATTAGGGCTAAGCAGTATCCACTGCCCTACTCCCAACGTGAGACGATTCAAGAGGAGGTCCAACAAATGTTGAAGATGGGCGTGATAGAGCCATCCTCGTCCCCATACTCCTCTCCTATCGTCCTCGTAAAGAAGAAAGATGGGAAGGTACGGTTTTGTGTCGATTTCCGTCGCATCAATAAGATAACCGTGTTTGATGCTGAACCAATGCCAGATGTAGAGGCACTGTTTTCCCGGTTATCAGGGAAAAAGGTGTTCTCGAAGCTAGACCTTTCAAAGGGGTACTGGCAGATCCCCATGGCGGAAGCTGATCGCCCTAAAACAGCTTTCACTACTCCTCAGGGTCACTTCCAATGGTGTGTAATGCCGTTTGGCCTCAAAACTGCTGGCGCAGTATTTTCCCGCATGATGCGGAAGTTAGTACTGCCTCTCAACAGCCCGGACGTGGACAACTTCATGGACGATGTTCTCATCTCCTCCGCTGATGAAACACGGCATCTAAGGCTCTTACGCAGCGTGTTTTCCCGGTTGCGTGATTGCAAACTGACAGCACGGCCCTCCAAATGTTTTCTCGGCCACAGGGAGTTAGACTATCTGGGTCACCATGTGGGTGCTGGGAAAATTTGGCCAGATGCAGAAAAAATGGAGAAGATCCGAGAATCACCTCGTCCCTGTACGAAACGACAGCTCCGAGGGTTTCTGGGCCTCGTGGGGTTCTACAGGAGGTTCGTTCCTCAGTTTGCGGAAATCGCTCTTCCCTTGACTGAGAAAACCAAGAGCAAGGAGCCAAACAAAGTTATCTGGGATGAGTACTGCGAGAGAGCTTTTCTGCAGCTCAAACAAATCCTCTGCAGTAGGCCAGTTTGCTGTCTCCCCGATCTGTCAAAGCCTTTCATACTGCGGACTGACGCTTCGAACGTGGGGTTGGGAGCTCTTCTGCTCCAAGATCAAGGTATGGGTGCTCAGCCAGTGGCGTGTGCCAGTAAGAAATTGAGCCCAGCCGAACGCAATTACCCCACAATTGAAAAGGAATGCCTGGCTCTTGTGTGGGGTATTCAGAGGTTTGAACCCTACCTCTACGGGAAGGAGTTTGTCGTCCAGGTGGACCATGCACCGCTGCAATATCTAGACAGGGCCAAAACGGTCAGCGGCAGACTGACGCGCTGGGCTCTACAGTTGCAGCCTTTCTCGTTCAGGGTGCAAGCCATTCCTGGCAAAGAAAACGTTGGTGCTGACTTCCTCAGTCGTCTGCCAGAGTTGGATGAAATATGATCTGAACACGGCCCAGTTTGAGTGTTAACACCTGAATGAGGCAGCTGTATACAGGCCATGTGTATCGATCTTTTAATACTACTTATTAGTTGGTAAGGTTAGCAATTCTATAATTTGCAATTCATCCTGTTATTCCAGACTTCATAGTTTTGATGTTGTTGTTGTTGTTGTTTTCGCCTTTTCCTTACATTTAGTTTCAGGAGGGCAGTGCCTTGGCATATGTCTCTGTTTGAGAAGACATTGTGGATGATACGGCAGTGGGAATGTGTGTTATTGTGTTTGTCATTCTGTGTGACATGCTTATAATTAAGTTTCAATCTTCGTTTGAACTTGTGAGGGGGGCTGTTGTCACATCTCATGACAAAATCAGATATGAGTACTAAACCCCCTCGTTCACCCACCCCATCTAGCTAGAGAGCAGTGTGGGTTGTGCGGTTTGCACGAGATACTCAGTCTGTCTCGGTCTCAGTTCAGGCTGTCACTGAACTGAGATCAGCCTCTTCCTTGTCAACAAATGACAAGATTCTGGGCTTTTCGCCCGCGACTGTCAGAGGAGGCAGCCGTGCCAGTCTTTGGCTCTCTTCAGGGCTGTTTGCCCATTTCGACGCTTGTAGTGGGGATCAGTTTCCTCCGAGTGGTCGTGGTCTCTGTGTGCTCTGTGTGAACTTCCAGCTTTGGGGTAGTGGTACCTCTCTGGAAGGTAAGAGGAGACTGTAAAGACAGTCCTAACCTGTGTTCTGTCTGTCTTGTGTTCATGTCCGTGAATGAGAGAGAGAGAGAGAGAGAGAGAGAGAGAGAGAGATAGGAGGGAGCGAATATTTGAGTAAATATAATACTTTGCTCTTTTATGTGCATTTGTAGGATGCGTATGCATTTTTAGACATAAATTTTATAAGAATGTGATAAAATATTTGTTACGTGTATTAAAGGGTTCAACCGTAAAATCTAGATTTAAGTTTTCCTTGTGAACCCCTTCAGTTGTTAGTTCTATTAATGTGTGTGTATGTGTGTCACTGTATTATATATGATACATAAGCTAGAATATTCCAAACTACCCCCTTATCCTTTTCCGTTATCCTTGCTCTTGGGTCTGGTTGTTGTCAGCCTTTTAAACTTCCGAAATAGCGCAGCTGAGTAAAATTGATCTATTCTGTAGCCCATGTGTTGATCAGGGAGGGGTTAAACTGAAATTTTGTAAGATCTGTTTTCTTTACGAATTCTGGCTAGGTACATTTAGGTTGTTTAATTGGGGTTGTCCAAAAGTGAATCCTACCAGTGGATAATAGATTATATACAGTGGTTTCAGTGTTCCCACTTTCGTGTTTATCCACGGACTTCCCTACTCTTCCACTGACCCTCCACTGTCTCCCCGGGAACCCCTCTGCCTGCCTTTGCCTTCCTTGGTCCAGGCCTCCGTTGGCTGCTGCCGCCTGCCGCTGGCTTCCGTCGCCAGCGTTCTCTGGCCTGGCGCTCAGCTGTCTGGGTGTTCTGCTCTTCGTCTTCGTCGTCACTGCTCTTCGTCTTCGTCGTCGCCGTTCTTCGTGTTCGTCGTCACTGTTCTTCGTGTTCGTCGTCGCCGCTCTTCGTCTTCGTCGTCGCCGTTCTTCGTGTTCGTCGTCGCCGTTCTTCGTCGTCGTCACTTACTGTTCGTCGTCGTCGTCACTGGTCTTCGTCTTCGTCGTCGCCGTTCTTCGTGTTCGTCGTCACCGTTCTTCGTGTTCGTCGTCACTGTTCTTCGTGTTCGTCGTCGCCGTTTCGTCGTCGCCGTTCTTCGTGGTCGTCGTCACGACAGCATTAACGTTGTGCTTGTTTCCTTATCTTAAAGCTCTGTTTTTTTTGTGTGTGTGGGTTTTTTTTGTGTGTGTGTGTCTGTTATATTTATCCATTGTTATTTAAGTGTTGTTGCAGCTGGGGTTGTGGTTATTGTTTGTGGGCAAGCTAGGTGTGTGATTAAACAAATGTATGTGAACCCCGGATTGTTGTAGTCTGTGTTTGTGTTGTCTGGGTGTTAGTGCTGGGCTGGGTGGGGGTTTCTAGTCCGCTCTCTTATAGAGCGTGACACTGAAGAACGATCACTCCCGACAGGCGAACTGACCGGCGATGGCAGGCATGGCCTCAGACAGCAGGCCCTGAGGATCGCACGTCAGACCGTACTCCACTGCCTCAGGCAGGCCGCCCACATAGGCGGAGTGGAAGGCCAGGCAGGTGACGTCCCCCTGGAAGGCTGTCAGGTTGGACATAACCGACGCCCCGACCCGAACGTCGCCGTCCCCCCTCAGCTCCGTGCCCGCAGGGACGGGGGAGGTCCTGTAGGTGAATCTGCTCATGTCGTAGGGAGCATGGTAAAGCTTCAGCTCAGGGTCCTTCTTTCCCACCTTGACGCTGACGAAGGTGACGACCAGAGTGACCCAGCTAGATGGGTCATGGAACAGCCCGGAAGCCTGCAGGGTGTGGGTCAGGCCGGTCCTGTCCTCAGCGTGCACGGTGACGGAGGTGTGGTTCTGCCAGACACGGAGGCCGCCCGTGCCATCCCAGTACTCCAAGAGGACTGCAGTGCGGGTCAGGTTGGCTGGCCTCACCACCAGGGTCCAGGCGAAGAAGTCCGAGGCGTTGAAGGTTCCACCCGTGTTGGGGATGTGCAGGAAGGAGGAGGGGGTCCCTTTGAAGGTCACGGCCCCAGGACTGGCCCCGCTGGGGTAGACAGGACCTGACGTCAGCGTGACGTCATGCAGCACGGCGCGGGCCTGGCTGGTGCTGTTGGGCTCAGTAACGTTTGGAAACAGCCAGATGACGTCAGGCGTGAAGTCGTGATCCTCTCTGGACAGAACGTCGATGACGGCGGAGGTCCCTGTGTGGAGATACAGACATCAGTCATGAAGGATGCTGTGTGACCGTCCACCAGGTAATGAATAGGAAGTCACCTCTCTTGGCATTTGTTTGGAGCATGAAATAGGTTCGGAGTGTGTGACTTGTCCAGAACTATGAAATAGGTTCGGATAGTGGCAAGGGGCTTTAATTTTCATAAGAGATTTAAAGAATTAAAACATTTTTGCTCTCAACGCCAAGTTGTAACAAAGTACACTTGGTGGTAAGGGACTTTAATTTATTGTTTGGATTTAATGTGGATAAAAAAAAAATTAAACATTAAAGGGAATGATTTGGGATCAAAATTGTGGATCAATGTCCTTTTGGCGACGCCACTTTTGTAGCCGTGTACCCGAGTGGTTTATTATTATGAAAGGGGACGGTACAAAAGAATTACTGACGATTTACTGAATCAAAGGATAGAAAAGATCCATGCACTGGCCCAGGGAC
Source organism: Babylonia areolata (assembly GCF_041734735.1). Classification (NCBI taxonomy): domain Eukaryota; kingdom Metazoa; phylum Mollusca; class Gastropoda; order Neogastropoda; family Buccinidae; genus Babylonia; species Babylonia areolata. Next base: position 96,084,022 of record NC_134876.1, on the reverse strand, counting down.
ATATAGCAGGCCAGTCACAAAAGGGTTTTTCTGTAAGTAAAGAAGAAGAAGAGTAAAGAAGATGAGAAAATAAAGAGAAAACAGTGCACTGATAAGACACAAGTTAACAAAGATCATTAAGTACATGTCAGGAATGCAAGTGAATAGTACAGCACATGAAATCATATTACATGGAAAGACTACCACTCTGTTTGGGATAAACAACAAGATAAGATAAGATAATGCATATGTGAAAACCAAACAGTGACATCAAATGACATTTCTAATATTTTGAATAGTGCAGTCACAGTGGTTGAAGCTACGCTGATTTAATGAAATTACACTGACAGTATAGATTATGTAAAGCTTGTACTGTGTCAGTGATTCAAATGAATCAGTTATGTAGCACTATGCTAGAGTAAGCCATATATGAGAGAGCATAATCACTAAATTACAATTAACTGACTGTGATACATATCAGAGGGTTTTAACCAATAACTGATATTAATCAAACACTATCTTGCAATCACCACAACAGAATACTACACATATCTTAGAGTACTGAGCACACTGTAGCAGTACAACTGATATCAGCATGTGAAATAATATATTAATAATAAACAATAGAATAAGTGGCTTTGATAGAATACTGGCAAACTGAGAGACCAGATAGTAATCAGTGCACAACACAAAGATTGAAAGAACTGTCATGGCTTAACCATAAAGTGGTGAATAACTTACACAAGTAATCCGTTGCATCAAAGTCAAATATCAACATTGTTAAGCTTGTGCTCAACATTTAAATCTCCTCCACTGAAACGGGATAAGGAACCTAACCTTCATCAGTGACAGCAAATGAGAAAGAAAGCGCCATTACTAGAACATTCTGGAATAGTTGAATAAACTATCAGTGTCCAGAGACGTCACTGACTGTGATGTTGAAAAGAATTAAATGGAATACTGCTACAAGCATATGATGACATGGCGATTTTCTAGATCAATCTACATGTCAAAGCAATAACTGAACCAAGAAAATCAAACTGAGGCAATATCAACATACTCTTATGAACACAAGTACTGTGTTGAAGAATACAATTTACAAATCACTAGCACATTTTACACACAGTACTTGATGACGCTAGCCATTGCAGTAATACTCACAACACCCACTGTGTGCGACACAGCAAGAGAGAGAGAGCAGGCTCTAGCCAGTGACTGGCCAGGTGGAAAGTGACCAGTCATGACCTGCTGTGGCTATTTAAACAAGTTAAACGAACTTCAATGACGCTCGCGTGACCCGTGAAATAAAAGGTCCCCAATCAGGCTAAATCTGATTAGAATTGTGTTTGTTACAAGGTGTTCAGTGATAGATTTCTCAATGATCCCTGAACCGATTTACGCCAGATTGGTCGCAAAAGAAAGAACTCAACACCTACCTTTTAATGAGTATGAAATGAAGTGTTCATTATTTACTATGAATTTATAATCTTAATTCAAGTCATCTGAAAAGGGTCAGAAGCACAAGTTTCGGCTCATCCAATGGCGTACAGTTGAAGCTTAGCGTCAGTTAAAATCTTTAGACTGACGAACGATTAAAGTGAAATCAAGTATGCTTCTAACTGATGAAAGTCAGTGTGTGTGTAAGCACAACAAATACAATCTGCAGGGAACAATACAGAGACTTGATTTAATAGATGTTTAGAGAATAGGTTTAGAATGGGCTTTGCATTCAAACCGGGAATGGTGTCACACATTCTGCGCGGGTCGTTGGAGACTAGCGGTTAGTTGCGAAAAAGGCGTCTGCTATTTTTGTGCGGTGAACAGTCACTGAAGTCAGCTGAGCGCTTAGCTACATCTACATCAAGTTTAAAATAAGGGAAACACGAAAGGTGTAGATGTTCAGAAGAAAGGAGGTCAGATGTTCTGTGTGTATTTCACACTGGTTTTCACTGTAAGAAAAATCACCAGTAGTACTTACAGCAAATATTGGGGGGGAAATGAAAAGAAAAAAGAAAAAAAAATGAAGAAAAGGAAAAGGTAACATAACACTGTTGTAGTTGAAAAAAAGAATAATCAAAGATATACGAACAAAGAAATGAATGAATAAACAAATATAACTACATAAATGGTCAAACAAAACCAGCCAAATAAACAAACAAATAAACAAATTGATAGATAAATAGCTAAATAAATACACAAAGACTGCCATCGTCAATAATATCTCCATCATTATCACAGCCATCTCACGACCTGGTGCCAGCAGGGTGATGACCAACACAGTATGTCCAACACAAAGTGTGCCCATGGTGACTGTGGAGCAGGATTCACGTCACCGCTGTTCCCAACCACTGGCACTCTGGACAGTCTGGACAGCGGACCTCTAGCTACGCTGCTGCTGCTGCCCTCTGGCGGTGTGAGTGTGAACCAGTGTTTCACTGTGCTGCACTTTATAAACAGAAAGGATTACGGAGCTCATTGATGAAGAGTGGACTGCCAGTCAGTACCAAAATGAGAACCGCGTGATTTCTTATGGTTTGTTATTATCGTCAAAAGCGTTCTTTTCCAGGCTATACACAAATGTTATGCAATGGCATCTCCGTTTGGAGATACAGTTGTACTTTTTGTATCCTTCTCCAGTCACGATTTTTCTTCTGTTTGTTCATTCGCTTGCTTTGACATATGTGTTCTTCTCTCTCTCTCTCTCTCTCTCTCTCTCTCTCTCTCTCTCTCTCTCTCTCTCTCTTTCAAAATTTCATAGGCAACCCTCCTTGTTCAGACTGTATTTGCTTATGTCATCCACTAAGGAACATGTTAATAAACAGCTAGCAATTTACTTATATAAAGCCTCAAAGATTAGAAATACAATATGCAGTTGAGTCTGTGCTAGTTTTCCGCTTTTTTGTTATTATGTGTGAATAAGACTAAATGCAGATAATGACTGTTTTTCTCATTTTCAGGTTACAACTGTGTTATGTTACATATCTGAATATATTACCTCTGTAATGTTTGTTTACACCACCCCTTCATGAGGGGCCATGGCCTATATTGAATAAAACATCCGTATCCGTATCTCTCTCTCTCTCTCTCTCTCTCTCTCTCTCTCTCCCTCCCTCTCTCTCTGTCTATGCCTAATCGATCTCGTTGTTTATGTATGTAAGTATAGTTCAATGTAAACCAAAAATTGCTAATATTCTGAGTTATCCCCTTGTGGCCATGTCACCGTTGTCTACTATAGTTGGGTATATTACCGTCTTCAAGTTGTTATACTCAGGCATTTTACAGTAAATCACTGTTTTTAAGCCTTCAAATATAGCTGTCATATCACCGTTGTTAATTATACTTAAGCATTACACAGTATATCATTGTTTTTAAGCCTTCAAGTATAACTGGGTATATCACTGTTGTTATTCTTACTCAGGCAATTTACAGTTGTCTACTGGTCTTGAGCATACCGTTAGTGTCTCTATACTTGGGTATATCACTCTTGTCTAATATTACTGGGCATTTCACCGAAGTCCACAATACTTAGTTGTTATCTGCTATTACTGGTCACATTACCACTGTCTATATCATTGGACATATCACCTGTGTCTGCCACTATAGTGACTATTACAATCATCTACTAATCAATAACATATCATGATGTCTATATGTTTGGGCATATCACCATTGTCAACTGGTCTTGGGCTTTTCATAGTTGTCTGACTCTGCTATTCTTAGGCACAGATTTGTTGCTCGTATTCTCGGGCACATTGCCGTTGTTTATCATGTTCGAGGGTTGATCACTGACCCAGACTGCATGCGCTATTTTATTGAGGCCAGAAGCATATTTCACCGTTAGGCGCTCCGTGAAATTTACCAAAGGACATTGCTTTTACGCATACAGGCTGAAATGCAAACTGATTACAAATGGTGAACTGATCAAGTGCAAAGCTCTCCCACTGTCGGTTTTTCCAGCAGACTGAAACACTCTCTCCTCATGCGCTCTTCGTTCATCCCCCAGCATCTTACACTCGAGGAAATGTACACAACTGACATAAGTAGAACCTCGGAACGCTGTGGAGCAAAACGTTCGATGACTTTTGGTTGTTACAAAACAGATGGAAACCAAAGTAGGCCTGGTTATGGAATTTGTGAGCCGCTTTGCAGAACCGTATGAAAGGACTCCGATAATTAATTGATGACTCACCTGTTTACTTTCACTGCCAAGCTGTTGACATGGTCAGCTTTCTTACAGAGAACAGGTGTGGGCTTCACATGGGCCGTGCACGGGACACACAGCAGGCACTGAACAGACTGCGGGGAATGGGGGGAACGTGGGTTGTGGGGTTGGGGTGGGGGTGAGGGGAACAGCAGCTTACAGTTACAAATATCTGTAATGAGTCTCCTCTGCTGCCAGGATTTTGTTGTTTCTGGGTGGTGGAACAACCAGCACGCCAGCCGGTAATCCTCACGGTCAGTCGATCAGTCGTTCGGTCAGTCCGGCAGTCACTCCATGACAGCTTCTAGAATTTCTTTTCTGCGTTTCGGTTTCAGTGACGTCATCAGCCGTGCGTTGTAAGGAAAGTGCTGATGAAGCCGTTTCAAAGCGTCCAGCTCACTTGCTGTGATAAATAATGTTCACATCATCACATTAGCTCAGTGATGATGATGGAGTCTCCCGTCGGACCGACGGATGAGTAGGCAGGCAGGCTTATCTGTCGGTGTGTGTCCTCATATGGGAGAAGAGGCCGATTCTGGATGCGCAGCGCTTCCCACAGGTGTTGCAAGGGAAAACGTCTCCAGAAGTTGAGCCCTGCTTCCTTCGCTCACGCTTCTCCTTTATGGCCAGTGTTCTCTTGTTTTCAAACGTCTTTATGCCACTAGAGCACAGCATCCTCCAGCGAGAGCGGTTAAGGGCATCAGTTTCCCAGGAAGCGACGTCTATGTCACAGGCTTTGAGGTTTGTCTTTAAGGTGTCCTTGAAGCGCTCCTTCTGCTGGCCATACAATAGCATCTTCGGGATCCTGCTGTGTGTCATGCGGACAACGTTTCCTGTCCAACGTAGCTGGCACTGGATCAGCAGGCTTTCAATGCTGGGCAGGCCGCTCCTCTCTGGAGGTTGGAGACCCTGTCTTGCCACTTTATGCCGAAGATCTTTCGTAGGCATCTCTGGTGAAAATGCTCAAGTTGTTGAATGTGACGGCGATACGTCGTCCATGTTTTACAGCAGTACAACAAGGTAGTCAACACAACAGCTCTGTAGGATTTGATTTTGGTACTGAGCCTGATGCCTTTGTTGTTCCACGGCCTGTTGTTGAATCTGCCAAAGGCGGAGCTGGCCTTGGCGATGCGCAGCGTCACTTCTGCATCAAGGGCTCCGTTGCTGCATAGGGTGCTGCCCAGGTAGCAAAACTTGTCGACTGACTTGATCTCTGTGTCATCGATCTTGATTGCATGTGGGGGGGGGGGGGGGGGGGGAGGGAGGCACTGGCGTTCTGTGAGCAAGCTGGTTGATACAGAAGCTCACTTGCTGTGGTAAATAATGTTCACATCGTCACAGAAAAGCTCGCTTGCTACGATAAATAATGTTCACATCGTCACAGAAAAGCTCGCTTGCTACGATAAATAATGTTCACATCGTCACAGAAAAGCTCGCTTGCTACGATAAATAATGTTCACATCGTCACAGAAAAGCTCACTTGCTACGATGAATAATGTTCACAGGCTTTCTGTGGCATTAGACAGCAGGGTGAACATAATCGTGAGCATTGGAGGAAACGAATTTTACTTCTTTTATTTAGTCACACACACACACACACACACACATACACTCACACTATCTTCAGAGGGAGGTGGCAGAGTGGTGAAGACGCTCTTCTACCAACACCCACCTCTGATGGGGTAAGACACAGCCACAGGGTGGAACACCCACCTCTGATGGGGTAAGACACAGCCACAGGGTGGAACACCCACCTCTGATGGGGTAAGACACAGCCACAGGGTGGAACACCCACCTCTGATGGGGTAAGACACAGCCACAGGGTGGAACACCCACCTCTGATGGGGTAAGACACCGCCACAGGGTGGTACACCCACCTCTGATGGGGTAAGACACCGCCACAGGGTGGAACACCCACCTCTGATGGGGTAAGACACCGCCACAGGGTGGAACACCCACCTCTGATGGGGTAAGACACCGCCGCAGGGTGGTACACCCACCTCTGATGGGGTAAGACACCGCCACAGGGTGGTACACCCACCTCTGATGGGGTAAGACACCGCCGCAGGGTGGTACACCCACCTCTGATGGGGTAAGACACCGCCGCAGGGTGATTTAGGCTGTAGAGTTAGATGTGTTGCTGTACATCTCTAACTCTACAGTTTAACTCACCCATACTGTACAGCAACACATCTAACTCTACAGCCTAACTCAGCCTGACTGTACAGCAACACTAACTCTACAGCCTAACTCAGCCTGACTGTACAGCAACACATCTAACTCTACAGCCTTACCCACCCATACTGTACAGCAACACATCTAACTCTACAGCCTTACCCACCCATACTGTACAGCAACACATCTAACTCTACAGCCTTACCCACCCATACTGTACAGCAACACATCTAACTCTACAGCCTTACCCACCCATACTGTACAGCAACACATCTAACTCTACAGCCTTACCCACCCATACTGTACAGCAACACATCTAACTCTACAGCCTAACTCACCCATACTTACAGCAACACATCTAACTCTACAGCCTAACTCACCCATACTTACAGCAACACATCTAACTCTACAGCCTAACCACCCATACTTACAGCAACACATCTAACTCTACAGCCTACCACCCATACTGTACGCAACCATCTACTCTACAGCCTAACCACCATACTTACAGCAACCCATCTACTCTACAGCCTAACTCACCCATACTTACAGCAACACATCTAACTCTACAGCCTAACTCACCCATACTTACAGCAACACATCTAACTCTACAGCCTAACTCACCATACTTACAGCAACACATCTAACTCTACAGCCTAACTCACCCATACTTACAGCAACACATCTAACTCTACAGCCTAACTCACCCATACTTACAGCAACACATCTAACTCTACAGCCTAACTCACCCATACTGTACAGCAACACATCTAACTCTACAGCCTTACCCACCCATACTGTACAGCACAGAAGCACAACTTTAACCCATGCCTTCCCCCGCTGTCCGGATAAACGTTGGCAAAATATGAAGAAACCAAGATCATGATTTTGTACATATTTCTGGGCCCCATTTCTCTTTCTCTCTGTCAGTTTTATGTATTCTCTTCGGGAGGTTTTCAATACAAACAAAAAACATCAAGACCAACAGGAAACTCCCGACCGATGACGCAAGTACACCTTGAAAGGTGATAGAAAATGTCAAAGCGTGCGTGCTTCCTTGATCAGCTTTTCCCTGGCTCATTGCACTCATCTGACAGAGCTGCACGTGGGCCGACAACGGCGAGCTCTTCCACTTTTTCACCTGTTGCCGTCAGCCCTCCCTCTTCACCGCACAAGGGCTCAGGATGGGAGGAAGGGGGGTGTGGTTACTTTGGTGTGGGTGGGGGGTACTTTAGGAAGGAGGGGTGGGAAGGGGTGGCTTGTGCCGTTGCTGGAAGTCAGACGCCCTCACTTGAAGGAGGTACCGCAAGGCAGCAGGGTGCTCCGCCTGGGTTTCTGGTTTTGGGACAGAGAGCGATTCGTGCTTCCTCCCACCACATCAGGTGAGCTGTGTTCACCTGCCTTCTGTCCCGCACACACCTTGTGTGTTTTCACTGCACAATGCTTTGTTTCAGGGTTGTTTCCATGCTGTTTCGTGAGCTGTGTGTTTATTTGGCTGTTGTTTTCGGCATACACTTTTTATGTTTAGATGACACTATGCTTTTTTTTTGTTTTTTTTGTTGTTGTTTTTTTCAGGATTGTTTCCATACTGTTTCGTGAGCTGTGCGTTTATTTGGCTGTTGTCTTAAGCATGCACTTTGTATGTCCAGACTATTCTATGGTTTGTTTCAGGATTGTTTCGTTACAGTTTTCATTCATTTGTTAATTTGTTTGACCTGATGTGGCGCAATTGTTGGTGGCCGAATGATTGTGGTCAACAATTGGCCGAATGATTGTGGTCAACTGTTGATGGCCGAATGATTGTGGTCAGTTGTTGGTGGCCGAATGATTGTGGTCAATGGTCAATTGTTGGTGGCCGAATGATTGTGGTCAGTTGTTGATGGCCGAATGATTGTGATCAATGGTCAATTGTTGGTGGCCGAATGATTGTGGTCAATTGTTGGTGGCCGAATGATTGTGGTCAATTGTTGATGGCCGAATGATTGTGGTCGCAGCGTGTTTGATGGTCGTGGAGTTGGGGAGGGGGGGGGGAAACACTCTGTGAGAGAGAGAGAGAGAGAGTCTGGGTTTGTATTCTTTCAAATTATATTTTATTAGTGGATCGCGTGTGAAAAAAGTGAGGGGATAGTGAGGACGGTCGTAAACTGACAGAGAAGGCACAGAGAGAGGGGAGAGAGAGAGAGATGGGGGGGAGAGGACGGGGAGAGAGAGCGGGGGTAGAGAGAGGGGTGAGACAGAGGGGAAGGGAGAGAGAGAAGGGAGAGAGAGAGGGGGGTGGGGAGAGGGAGGGGGGAAAAAGAGAGAGGGAGAGAGGGGGGAGAGGGAGAGAAGAGAGGGGGGAGAGAGAGAGGGGGGAGAGAGGGGTGAGGAGGAGAGGAAACAAACCGAACCGAAAAATTCGAATGAGGCTTAAGCCCCTTCTGGAGGGGGTTACACACACACACACACACACACACACACACACACACAGAGAGAGAGAGAGAGAGAGAGTTAACCAGTGATTGTAGATAGATAGATAGATAGATAGATAGATAGATAAAGACGAGATAAGGGGAGAGTAAGAGATATATAGACAAGGGAGAGATTGGGAGGGAGAGACAGAGAATGACTAGGAAGATGAATAGATAGGGAATGAAGAGAAAGCGAGGGGAATAACACTGAGTGAGAGACAGACACACAGACAGAAACAGACCCACATACATATCAATATACAGGAAACAATTAGTACTTGTAATCATGTGATGAAATAATGTTTCGATTATATAGAAAAAAGGAATACAAAATAGACAGATAAATACACAAATGCCATTCGGATCGATTTCTTTGCGAAATAACATTGAACATCATTGTAAGTACAATGTACATAAGAAAGGTCTTCGCATGGGCATCTGTTCTTCACAGCTAGAACCACAAGACATTTGTCAGACTTAATATGTAATTGTTTACTCTCAGTACTTTCACAGTGTTGTGCAGTTAGGATTGTTAGTACCGACAAGATTTTGTTTTGAAATTAGTTTAACAGCAGTCATCCAGGACTATTGGAACTGAAATGACTTTGCTTGAAAATCACAGTTTAATCAGTATTTCAGGACTATTGGAACTGAAATGACATTACTTGCAAATCACAGTTTAATCAGTAGTTCAGAACATTTGGAATTGAAATGATTTTGCCTGGAAATCACAGTCAACCAGTCATTCACGACTATTGGAATTGAAATGACTTTGCTTGGAAATCACAGTTAACCAGTGATTGAGGACTATTGTGATTGAAATTACTTTGCTTGGAAATCACAGTTAACCAGTGATTCAGGACTAATGGAATTGAAAACCACAGTTATCCAGTGATTCAGGACTATTAGAATTGAAACTCCGCAGTTAACCAGTAATTGAGGACTATTGGGATTGAAAATCACAGTTAACCAGTGATTGAGGACTATTAGAATTGAAAATCACAGTTAACCAGTAATTCAGGACTATTGGAATTGAAAACCACAGTTAAACACTCTTTCAGGACTACTGGAATTAAAAATCACAGTTAAACACTCTTTCAGGACTACTGGAATTGAAAACCACAGTTAACCAGTGATTGAGGACTATTGGAATTGAAAACCACAGTTAACCAATGATTGATGACTATTGGAATTGAAAACCACAGTTAACCACTGATTGGTGACTATTGGAATTCAAAAATCACAGTTAACAGGACTATTGGAATTGAAAACCACAGTTAACCAATGATTGATGACTATTGGAATTGAAAATCACAGTTAACAGGACTATTGGGATTGAAAACCACAGTTAACCAGTGATTGAGGACTATTGGAATTGAAAACCACAGTTAACCAGTGATTGAAGACTATTGGAATTGAAAATCAAAGTTACACTGGAATTGAAAACCGCAGTTAAACACTCATTCAGGACTATTGGAATTGAAAACCACAGTTATCCAGTGATTCAGGACTATTGGAACTGAAAATTACAGTTAACCAGTGATTCAGGACTATTGGAATTGAAAACCACAGTGAACCAGTGATTCAGGACTATTGGAATTGAAAATCACAGTTAACCAGTGATTGAGGACTATTCGAATTGAAAATCACAGCTAACCAGTGATTCAGGACTACTGGAATTGAAAATCACAGTTAACCAGTGATTGAGGACTATTCGAACTGAAAATCAAAGTTAACCAATCATTCAGGACTATTGAAATTGAAAATCAAAGTTAACCAGTGACTCAGGACTATTCGAATTGAAAATCAAAATTACATTGGAATTGAAAACCACAGTTACACACTCAATCAGGACTATTGGAACTGAAAAATTACAGTGATTCAGGACTATTGGACTTGAAAACCACAGTTAACCAATGAATCGGGACTATTGGAATTGAAAACCACAGTTAACAGGACTATTGGAATTGAAAACCACAGTTAAACAGTCATTCGGGACTATTGGAATTGGAAATCACAGTTTAGCAGTGATTCAGGACTATTGGAATTGAAAACCACAGTTAATCAGTGATTGAAGACTATTGGAATTGAAAACCACAGTTAACAGGACTATTGGAATTGAAAACCACAGTTAACCAGTGATTGAGGACTATTGGAATTGAAAACCTCAGTTAACAGGACTATTGGAATTAAAACCTCAGTTAACAGGACTATTGGAATTAAAAACCAGTTAACAGGACTATTGGAATTGAAAACCACAGTTAACCAGTGATTGAGGACTATTGGAATTGAAAACCACAGTTAATCAGTGATTGAAGACTATTGGAATTGAAAACCACAGTTAACAGGACTATTGGAATTCAAAACCACAGTTAACCAGTGATTGAGGACTATGGGAATTGAAAACCACAGTTAACACGACTATTGGAATTGAAAACCACAGTTAACAGGACTATTGGAATTGAAAACCACAGTTAACAGGACTATTGGAATTGAAAACCACAGTTAACCAGTGATTGAGGACTATTGCAATTGAAAACCACAGTTAACACGACTATTGAAATTGAAAACCACAGATAACCAGTGACTGAGGACTATGGGAATTGAAAACCACAGTTAACACGACTATTGGAATACAAAACCACAGTTAACAGGACTATTGGAATTGAAAACCACAGTTAACAGGACTATTGGAATTGAAAACCACAGTTAACCAGCAGCCCGGACAACATTCCTCCCGAACCATTTCATCCATCAAAGACAAAAACAAAGGGTGGGACGGGGTGTACGTCAACAGGTCTTCAGTTCCAAACAGAGGCTGACTGTTTCGCCATATGTTGCTGTGTTGCTTTCCCAGAGAGGCGTCAGTGCTGGTGCAGCTCTATCCCTCCAGGGCTGTGGCACCATGCTCTTGGTGGCTGCCAACTATTTGAAGCTGCGTCATCCAGTTCCTAATATTTTTTTTTGTTTTGAACAGAAACGGTTTCACGTCGTTACGGCAGTTGAGCGAGGCGATATTTTCATAACACACCCCTGCACCACACTCCATGCTGCCACGTCTGGCAGCGAACGGCGTGTTGCGCAACCACGCAACGACACCAGACCTGGGTTCCAATCCCCACATGTCACTATCACCACACTGTGGGTTCCAATCCCCACATGTCACTATCACCACACTGTGGGTTCCAATCCCCACATGTCACTATCACTACACTGTGGATTCCAATCCCCACATGTCACTATCACCACACTGTGGGTTCCAATCCCCACATGTCACTATCACCACACTGTGGGTTCCAATCCTCACATGTCACTATCACCACACTGTGGATTCCAATCCTCAGATGTCACTATCACTACACTGTAGGTTCCAATCCTCACATGTCACTATCACAATCACACTGTGGGTTCCAATCCCCACATGTCACTATCACCACCACACTGTGGGTTCCAATCCCCACATGTCACTATCACCACCACACTGTGGATTCCAATCCCCACACGTCACTATCACCACCACACTGTGGATTCCAATCCTCACATGTCACTATCACCAAAGATGAAGGGGACATAGCGACCTGGACAAGCGATGCGGGGGGAGTGGGGGTTGGGTTGGGTAAAGACTGACATTCTCTTTCCGGGTGGGTTGAATGGAATGGGGAAGAGATGCAGAGAGTTCCACATCCTTGTGGATGGAAAGCTGTACGCCGTGGACATTCCGTGGACATTTCGTGGGCATTCCGTAGACGCGCAGGATTTCTGTATGACCTGGAATTCCTTTTTGCGGTTGTTCAACGTCTGTCTATTGATTAGTTTGTTCAGAAACGTTTCATCACAGTCATAACAAGCATCACATTGACAGTATTCAGCTCATATCATCAACAGAAACTGGGAATTCATACTTATCCCGCTGTGCACAGCCTTTTCGTGGTGGGGGATGGGGTTGGGGGTTCATTGCCAAATTATATGAAAGAACAATGTCTACTCTTAAACAAGGAACTGGCACCGGAAAAGCTAACTCTCTCTCTCTCTCTCTCTCTCTCTCTCTCTCACTCACTTTTTCAGTTATGAAATGTTGTGTCCATGACATTGGTCCCTTCCCTCCATTATTTTCGGTATTTTGTGTGTCGCAATTGTATGTATGTACCTCCTTTGCAAACTGGCCGGTGGCCTTGCAGTAAAATATTTCTGAGTTCTGAGTTTTGAGTTCTCTCTCTCTCTCTCTCTCTCTCTCTCTCTCTCTCTCTATATATATATATATATATATATATATATATATATATATATATATATATATATCCATCCCTCTCTCACCAAAGACACATACAGTGAGGTACATATACCTGTTCGTTGACGGTGTAGCCGTGTTCACAGCGTTGAAAACTGTCCAGACAGCACAAAGTGCTTCAACCATTTCTGGACAAACTCCAAAAATCAGGATGAAGAAAACAGCGATACATTTTCCACTGCCAGCAAAGACCGAGTCTCGATGGTGTTTCCTGACTCTGCCAAACAGGGGAAATAAACAAACTGGATCCCCCCCCATCCCCCACCCCCGGTGTCTGTTCACTCATTGCCCCAACAGCCATCACACATCACAGTGCCTTTCCACACAACGCGAACCCCACACAGAAACTGAAAAGGCTCAGGTGAATGGAAATGGCTTGAGAAAAAGTGATGATAACAGATGGACAAAGGAAACGTGGTGATACCAGATGGTCAAGGGAAACGTGGTGATAGCAGATGGACAAGGGAAACGTGGTGATACCAGATGGTCAAGGGAAACGTGGTGATACCAGATGGACAAGGGAAACGTGGTGATAACAGATGATCAAGGGAAACGTGGTGATACCAGATGGTCAAGGGAAACGTGGTGATAGCAGATGGATAAGGGAAACGTGGTGATACCAGATGGTCAAGGGAAACGTGGTGATACCAGATGGACAAGGGAAACGTAGTGATACCAGATGGACAAAGGAAACATGGTGATACCAGATGGTCAAGGGAAACGTGGTGATTATACATGGACAAAGAGAACACACAGAACACCACTCGTTATGGTGTTGTCCTGTGTTGGAACACCACTCGTTATGGTATTGTCCTGTGTCAGAACACCACTAGTCATGGTGTTGTCCTGTGTTGGAACACCACCAGTCATGGTGTTGTCCTGTGTTGGAACACCACTAGTCATGGTGTTGTCCTGTGTTGGAACACCACTCGTTATGGTATTGTCCTGTGTCAGAACACCACTAGTCATGGTGTTGTCCTGTGTTGGAACACCACCAGTCATGGTGTTGTCCTGTGTTGGAACACCACCAGTCATGGTGTTGTCCTGTGTTGGAACATCACCAGTCATGGTGTTGTCCTGTGTCAGAACACCACTAGTCATGGTGTTGTCCTGTGTTGGAACACCACCAGTCATGGTGTTGTCCTGTGTTGGAACACCACAAGTCATGGTGTTGTCCTGTGTCAGAACACCACTAGTCATGGTGTTGTCCTGTGTTGGAACACCACTAGTCATGGTGTTGTCCTGTGTCAGAACACCACTAGTCATGGTGTTGTCCTGTGTTGGAACACCACTAGTCATGGTGTTGTCCTGTGTTGGAACACCACCAGTCATGGTGTTGTCCTGTGTCAGAACACCACTAGTCATGGTGTTGTCGTGTGTTGGAACACCACTAGTCATGGTGTTGTCCTGTGTTGGAACACCACTAGTCATGGTGTTGTCCTGTGTCGGAACACCACTAGTCATGGTGTTGTCCTGTGTCGGAACACCACTAGTCATGGTGTTGTCCTGTGTGGCATCACCAGGCTGTGATCCCTGACTGCAGACTGCACACAGTCCTCCGGCCCGTGCAGCAGGCAGCGTCACACACGCCGAGACAGGGCTGCCTTGGGTGAGAGCTCAACACCTGGCCTACACGACACACAGACATAAGTTGACATCTGGGCCAACAGCAGTGCAAGATCTGTGTGATCAATGCTTTCTCCACAGCATTGGGAAGTAATTTTCAGCCCAATCTTTCGTGAATGACTATAACTCTCAAACTTGGAGACAAGATTGCACTGGCTCTTAATGCTGCAGCCTTGGGGGCTTGTTGGCCTGTGGGGGCCATCACAATACCGACTGTCCTAAAACCCTCTTGGCCGTGTGAGTGGGGATGTAACTTGGGCAAAATACATTAATCAAATTCTAGCCCAGTTAGTCGGGACAGCAGTTGCCTTTTCTGTTGTTCTGGTGGTCATAGTCGGACACGGCTGAGGGTCATATATACTACAACGATTCGCATTCCCATTGGCGCCAAGAGCAGGGGAGAGAGGACTTCTGAAAACTAACAACGGCAGTTAACAGTGTTTAGAAATGACAGGTAGAACACACATGGTTCAGAAATTGTTTTCAGAGTCATTCTCTGTTCCCAGTATCGCCTGTTGATTTTTCACTCACTTAACGCAGTGAGGAATAGTCCAGAAAGTACTGTTGGGCCTGTGTGTTACTGTGCAATTAGTCATGATTCCTGATTAAGTAATATGAATAAAACTAATTTTCGCTTTAAACTTTGAAGGCGTCGGAACCAAACAATTTCAAAGACAAACAGACAGATCGACAAACAATCGGACAGACAGACAGACAGACAGACAGTCTTGCTCATTATGTTCATAGAGGGAGGGTAAACTACATGACAGCTTTCTCCTGATGTAAACGATACCCTGGGAATGTTCCCAACCATTGCATGGGAATGACGCCACTTGGTGATCAGGCAGGAACAGTTTGCAGCGATCAAGAACCACCACTCTGTGCACCACTGGTGAAGAAAACTATACACTGAACTGTTATTTTATTTTCTCTCGTTTGAAAGTGAGCGTGTGTGTGTGTGTGTGTGTGTGAGGGGGGGGGGGGGGGGTGGAGGAGGGGGGCGACAGACAGACAGACAGAGGAGCGGAGAGCAGAGCACCGCATGGCACGGGGTGTATGGACAAAACAGACAGGGCCGAACCAGACACTTTCCACGCACAGGGTGAGAGGTGGAGAGGGTGGTGGTGGGGGGGGGGGTGGGAAGGGTAGAGGAAGAGCAGCCCCACATCAACATTGACGGGCCACGCAGGCAGTGGGTTTGGAGAGAGGCTGCAAACAACAGGCACTGCCATACCCCTCCCCGCCGCGCCCCCACCACCCCCTCCCTTGGTGTGGGCGGGCCGCCCCTACCCTATCCCCCTCCTCTCTCTCTCTCTCTCTCTCTCTCTCTCTCTCACCTCCCGTTCCCACTGGTGCTGTGTGTTGTGTTGGGCCAGACTCCTGTCTGTTCCCCATCACTCCCCCCCCCCCCTTCCCCTGCCTCCTAGCTGTGTTGGTAGTGCTGCACACTGAGCACAGTGTGGAGTCAGTGAAAGGCACACTGAGCACAACATGAGTCAGTGAAAGGCACACTGAGCACAACATGGAGTCAGTGAAAGGCACACTGAGCACAACATGGAGTCAGCGGAGGGCACACTGAGCACAGCATGGAGTCAGCGGAGGGCACACTGAGCACAACATGAGTCAGTGAAAGGCACACTGAGCACAACATGGAGTCAGTGAAAGGCACACTGAGCACAACATGGAGTCACTGAAGGGCACACTGAGCACAACATGGAGTCACTGAAGGGCACACTGAGCACAACATGAGTCAGCGGAGGGCACACTGAGCACAACATGGAGTCAGCGGAGGGCACACTGAGCACAACATGGAGTCAGCGGAGGGCACACTGAGCACAACATGAGTCAGTGAAAGGCACACTGAGCACAATATGGAGTCAGCGGAGGGCACACTGAGCACAACATGGAGTCAGCGGAGGGCACACTGAGCACAACATGAGTCAGTGAAAGGCACACTGAGCACAACATGGAGCCAGTGAAGGGCACACTGAGCACAACATGACTCAGTGAAGGGCACACTGAGCACAACATGGAGTCACTGAAGGGCACACTGAGCACAACATGGAGTCACTGAAGGGCACACTGAGCACACATGGAGTCAGTGAAGGGCACACTGAGCACAACATAAGTCAGTGAAGGGCACACTGAGCACAACATGGAGTCACTGAAGGGCACACTGAGCACACATGGAGTCAGTGAAGGGCACACTGAGCACAACATAAGTCAGTGAAGGGCACACTGAGCGCAACGTGAAGTCAGTGAAGGGCACACTGAGCACAACATGACTCAGTGAAGGACACACTGAGCACAACATGGAGTCAGTGAAGGGCACACTGAGCACAACATGGAGTCAGTGAAGAGCACTCGCTCCAACACATACTGCAGGCAGCACTGAACAGTCATGATGTAATCAGCCCATTCTTCCCAGAATCATGTGTCAGACACCATGTTTGGCATTCGACACAGTTCCGTGGGAAATCCTTCCATGTTTTCTGAGATACCACACTGACAAACAGTTCCGTTTGACGTTGAGCTATTCCACAATTTGGTAGAAATGGAGTGTGAGATGCCACACAAACTGCCCCCTTTGATCTCTGTGAGTCATTCCACAGTTTGCCAGAATAACTGTCACTGTGCGCCCTGTTCTCCACAAACTGAAGTTACATTGAAATCCATAAATGGTTTGGGTTTTTTTTATCTTTAGGGTGAAGAGTCATTACAGAAAACGACATCGCCGTACATCTTATATTCTTCTTCTTCTTCTTCTTCTTTTCCGCGCGCGCGCGCGTGTATGTGTGTGTGTGTGTGTGTGTGTGTGTGTGTGTGTACATGACCGAAGCCTGCTGACTGACAAAGGAAACGAATGATGATCGCCAGGTATAAAGGCAGTCAGTTACCTAAGAAGGCCGCCCGCTGTTGTACCACTCCATGTTTGTTCAGCGCTTTCACTGAGCGCGAAGATAGGTATCAATAATAACAGTAATAATGATGGCAATAATAATATCCACTGATAATCTATCATCGTCATCATCATCAACATTCTCTCTCTTTTTCTCCTTTCTCTCTCTCCATTTTTCTTCATCATCCGGCTTCAACCCTCAAACCCTCCTCTCCTCTCAGTCTGAATGATTCAGCTGACGGGGGAACCGGTTCGGTAATGTCCACAAGTCAGTTTTCCCTCAAGACGGAATGACTGAGTAGTCTTCACTACGATTTCTATGCTTTCAACACCCCAAGTTTTCAATTCTTAAACAAAAAAAACAACAACAACAAAAAAAGATTTAAAAAAAGAAAAAAAAAGAAAAAGTTCGCTGATTATGTTTTAACATTTGGTCCAGTTGTGAGGAATTACTGAGCTTGTTAATTTACCTCGTTGCCACAAAATGCCATTGCCACAGAAACTGACGTGTGTGTGTGTGTGTGTGTGTGTGTGTGTGAGGCGCCATGCAAATGACGGTTGTTAGGCGTTGGGATCATTTCTGCTGACACAAGTGGTGCGTCGGAATGACAGCAATGCTGTCTGACAGCACAGCTCATGTTGTGCCTCTAGGCACAATGCTTCATCACCACTCATCACACCAATGCAGGCAGCCACTTATACAGGCATTCCCACATGCTTACATCTATTGTCTTTCCCACGAAACGACAGAGAGAGACCTAGAGAGTGGAGTGAGAGAGAAAATTATTTCCCGAGGAGAAAGAGAGGGTGGTAGCAGAAAGAGAGAGAGGGGGAGAGGCAGACAGACAGACGGACAGAATGAATCAATGAACGAATGAATAAATGAATGAATATTTTTCAGCGATGGAGATTTTAGCACACTGACCGACTTTGACATAGTTTGAACAGTGCTTTGAGCGTGGTATCGAACCAAAGACAGGTCACACACACACACACACACACACACACACACACACACACACACACCACACACACACACACACACACACACACACACACACACACACACACACACACACACACACACACACACACCACGTCCGGAAGACACACGGGGTAAGACACACGGGATCAGACACACGGGGTAAGACACACGGGGTAAGACACACGGGATCAGATACACGGGGTAAGACACACGGGGTAAGACACACGGGATCAGATACACGGGGTAAGACACACGGGGTAAGACACACGGGGTAAGACACACGGGATCAGACACACGGGATCAGACACACGGGGTAAGACACACGGGGTAAGACACACGGGGTAAGACACACGGGGTAAGACACACAGGGTAACTGAGACACACGGGGTACACAATTACTGCCTGTCTGACCTCTCGGTGCCAGCTGCCACGTCAGGGAGTCAGTCAGCACAGTGCCCTCCCCTATCTCCTCACTCTGGCCAACCTTTCTCCTTCCCCGCTCAACGCTATATTTTTGAATTACTCCAATTCTAATATAACTACAACTGTTTATTATCTTTCGTCTTCAGTAGTCATCAAAGGATAAAATGTAGGTACGTAAAGGTGTGTAGAAAGGAGAAGAAAGGCCCAGCACACCCCCCGCCCCCCCATCCCCCCCGACCCCCCCTCTCCGTGATCAGCCATGAAGCAGAAGACAGGCCCAGCACCCCCCTCTGCCCCCCCCCCCTTCCCGTGATCAGCAATGAAGCAGTCATGTCGGCCACACCTCAGAGGCTGCAGGACGGACAGCAGTCATGTTGACACGGGCAACAGGCGCTGCATCGTCACTGTCAGCTCAGCACACATGTAAGCTGCCAACTGGTTTGGCAACTTGGGCAAAATTTCCACTGCCCCCCCCCCCCCCCCAACTCTGTGTGTGTGTGTGTGTGTGTGTGTTTTGTCGTTTTAGTCGGGAGCTTTTGCCATCCAAGAAGAGAGAAGATTGTTTTATTTTTGTGTTGGTATCTCCATGCACACACACACACACACACACACACACACACCTTTTTGTATGGGTGAGGGGGTACCGTGTGACGTAAAAGAGTTGTTGATTATGACAGTGTTATAATGTTATATCTTTTCTGTTCGCTCAGACTTGTGTGGATGTGGCTGGAGTGGCACATGTGTGTGCGATGTGCCCTTTGACGCTCCCCTGAACTGAACACGTCACAACTGTCTGGTGAGAAGAATGGAGACTCCTCCCCCTTCCCCCCTCCCCCCTTCCCCTCCCTGTCCCCACGCCAGGCTGTGTATCCATAGGCACTGCAACATTATTTTAATGCAGCGTTCGTTGTCACAAAAAAGAAAAGTGCATTATCAAATATGCCCACAGAACAGTGCAATCCATGTTAATGACAGCAGTCATTTTGCCAAAGTCGCATTGACGCCAGCAGCTGTGTCGTTGTCGTGACAGTGACGTTAACGTTTGTATCGCCAACACACACTGACATCTTGACAACTCAGCAGTTTCATTCCTGGGGTAATTGGGATGCTGTTTCCAATTCACAGACAGAATATAGAGGCCAAGTTGCCGGTACCCAGTCTACAGCTACCCGGCATGCTGGCTCACACAGCAAGGTCATGATCAGGGACAGGACTAACCAGAAGGGGAAGTAAAAGGCTGCAGAGAAATGAACAGGCTGGGTGGAGGGCGGAGCGAAGGGGAGGAGGTGGGGAGAGAGGGAGGGGAGGGGGGTACTGGCGCTGGCAGCACTGGGAAAAGTCTAAACCTGCAACCAAAGTAATGCCAGAGTCGTTTTGGTTCAGAGCCAGACTGCTCCCCGAGTTGTTTGCTCAGTAAGAGCTTCAGTTTCTCAAGGAGGCGTCACTGCGTTCGGACAGACCCATAAACGCTGCATCACACCTGCTAAGCAGATGCCTGACCAGCAGCGTAACCCAATGCGCTTTGTGATCTGACTGAACTGTCACTTGATCGCCTTGAGGAGGAAAAAGATGCAAAAACAAATCAGTAAATGGATACATCATGAAATCACTGAACCAGTGGGAATGACTCACGATGCAGCCTGACTTCCCTGTGCTGTAAAGTTGGTCCGCTCCACGGGGTGTGGGGTGTGGAGATGACGGGTGGATGGGGGGCGTGGACATGATGGGTGGATGGAGGGTGTTGAGTGTGTAGATGACGGAGGAATGGAGGGTATTGGGTGTGGGCTAGATGACGGGTGGATGGAGAGTGTTGGGTGTGGAGATGACGGGTAGATGGGGGGTGTTGGGTGTGGAGATGACGGGTAGATGGGGGGTGTTGGGTGTGGAGATGACGGGTAGATGGGGTGTGTGGAGATGACGGGTGGATGAAGGGTGGAGATGACGGGTGGATGGAGGGTGCTGGGTGTGGAGATGACGGGAGGAATGGAGGGTGGATGGGTGTGGAGATGACGGGTGGATGGAGGGTGCTGGGTGTGGAGATGACGGGTGGATGAAGGGTGGAGATGACGGGTGGATGGAGGGTGTGGAGATGACGGGTGGATGGAGGGTGTTGGGTGTGGAGATGACGGGTGGATGGAGGGTGGAGATGACGGGTGGATGGAGAGTCTGGGGTGTTTAGATGACGGGTGGATGGGATGTGTTTAGATGACGGGTGGATAGAGGGTGTAGAGATGACGGGTGGATGGAGGGTATGGGGTGTGGAGATTACGGGTGGATGGGGGTGTTGGGTGTGGAGATGACAGGTGAATGGGGGGTGGAGATGACGGGTGGATGGAGGATGGAGATGATTGGATGGGGGGTGTTGGGTGTGGAGATGACGGGTGGATGGAGGGTGTTGGGTGTGCAGATGACGGGTGGATGGAGGGTGTTGGGTGTGGAGATGACGGGTGGATGGAGGGTGTCGGGTGTGCAGATGACGGGTGGATGGAGGGTAATGGGTGTGCAGATGACGGGTGGATGGAGGGTGTTGGGTGTGGAGATGACTGGTGGATGGGGGTTGTTCGGTGTGGAGATGACGGGTGGATGGAGGGTGTTGGGTGTGGAGATGACGGGTGGATGGAGGGTAATGGGTGTGGAGATGACGGGTGGATGGAGGGTAATGGGTGTGCAGATGACGGGTGGGTGGAGGTGTTGGGTGTGGAGATGACGGGTGGATGGAGGGTGTTGGGTGTGGAGATGACGGGTGGATGGAGGGTGTTGGGTGTGCAGATGACGGGTGGATGGAGGGTGTTGGGTGTGCAGATGACGGGTGGATGGGGGTGATTTATCCCTCCCTCTATGTCTGACTGTGGCTCAGTCCTCGTGAAGGAGATAGCGTGGGGCTGGATGTACGCCCTGAGGACATGTGTGTGCTGCATGGAGATAACGGATATCGTGTGTGTGTTTGTGGCTGTCAGGTTGGTAGGTGCGTGTACCATGTTATTGCTTGCATCAGGATGCATGTGCACACGTTAGTGAGTCAGTGTAGGGCCTGCTGAGATGAAGATGGAGGGGTGGCGGAGGTGTTTGTGGGCGTGCACATATCCGAGCTCACGCGCGAGCATACGCGCGCACGTGTATGTGAGCGTGTGCGTGTGTGTGTGTGTGTGTGTGTGTTTGAAAGGACCTATGCCCTTGCATTGGAGAAATGTTGAGTGGGGAAACACCATATGGCGCTAGTTACGAAAGAGAGAGACACACACACACACACACACACACACACACACACACACACACACATGAAAAAGGCAGACCCAGTGTAACTGACTAGTACAGCACAGAATGGTGACTGGCACAAGGCCAACAATACAGGGTGGTGTGGGTGGAGCTGGAGGGTCATTGTGACCTGATCTGATTCACTTTAGTTCAGCTCGGTTCAGTTTCAGTGTCGGTTTCTTGAGAAGGCGTCACAACGTTCGGACAAATCCATATACGCAACACGGGGCAGAATGGTTAAGACGCTCAGCTGCCAATACAGAGAGTCCGTGAGGGTGTGGGTTCGAATCCCGCTCTCGCCCTTTCTCCTAAGTTTGACTGGAAAATCAAACTGAGCGTCTAGTCTTTCGGATGAGACGATAAACCGAGGTCCCGTGTGCAGCACGCACTTGGCGCACTGAAAAAGAACCCATGGCAACGAGAGTGTTGTCCTCTGGCGAAATTACGTAAAATGAAATCCACTTTCATAGGTACACAAATATGTAAGCATGCACTCGAGGCCTGACTAAGCGCGTTGGGTTATGCTGCTGGTCAGGCATCTGCTCAACAGATGTGGTGTAGCGTGTATGGATTTGTCCGAACGCAGTGACGCCTCCTTGAGAAAGTGAAACTGAAACTGAACTGTCAGGTGACGTCTGACACCGCCTCACCACACCTCAGTGAAGGTACTTTGCTGGGTGAGTTCAACTGTCACCTAATTACATGCAGACAGTAAACAACAACAATATGGAAATGAAGATATATTTTTGTAATGAGTGAAAGGGGAGGCAGGTTGTTGTGTCACAGTCATAAGGAGAATCATAGTGCAGTTTATCTTTCAAGTGTTTCTCTTTTGGGGAGGCGACGAGATCCGAGGAGCTGCGAGAGTCCCAGCAGCGGAAAAATCTGACTTCAGACTTCCATCCTTCCGTGTCGTAGGACACATGAGGCAGTCAGGGCGCTCTGTAGTGCACGAACCTCAGCCAGTGTGCTGGTGTCACCCCGTCGTCTGTCGACATGTCTGAGGTCTGTCTCCACTGTTTGCTGGTGTCACCCCATCGTGCTGTCGACATGTCTGAGGTCTGTCTCCACTGTTTGCTGGTGTCACCCCATCGTCTGTCGACATGTCTGAGGTCTGTCTCCACTGTTTGCTGGTGTCACCCCATCGTCTGTCGACATGTCTGAGGTCTGTCTCTCCACTGTTTGCTGGTGTCACCCCATCGTCTGTCGACATGTCTGAGGTCTCTCTCCACTGTTTGCTGGTGTCACCCCATCGTCTGTCGACATGTCTGAGGTCTCTTTCCACTGTTTGCTGGTGTCACCCCATCGTCTGTCGACATGTCTGAGGTCTCTCTCCACTGTTTGCTGGTGTCACCCCATCGTCTGTCGACATGTCTGAGGTCTCTCTCCACTGTTTGCTGGTGTCACCCCATCGTCTGTCGACATGTCTAAGGTCTCTCTCCACTGTTAGCTGGTATCACCCCATCGTCTGTCGACATGTCTGAGGTCTCTCTCCACTATTTGATGGTATCACCCCATCGTCTGTCGACATGTCTGAGGTCTCTCTCCACTGTTTGCTGGTGTCACCCCATCGTCTGTCGACATGTCTGAGGTCTCTCTCCACTGTTTGCTGGTGTCACCCCATCGTGTGTCGACATGTCTGAGGTCTGTCTCCACTGTTTGCTGGTGTCACCCCATCGTCTGTCGACATGTCTGAGGTCTGTCTCTCTCCACTGTTTGCTGGTGTCACCCCATCGTCTGTCGACATGTCTGAGGTCTCTCTCCACTGTTTGCTGGTGTCACCCCATCGTCTGTCGACATGTCTAAGGTCTCTCTCCACTGTTAGCTGGTATCACCCCATCGTCTGTCGACATGTCTGAGGTCTCTCTCCACTATTTGATGGTATCACCCCATCGTCTGTCGACATGTCTGAGGTCTCTCTCCACTGTTTGCTGGTGTCACCCCATCGTCTGTCGACATGTCTGAGGTCTCTCTCCACTGTTTGCTGGTGTCACCCCATCGTGTGTCGACATGTCTGAGGTCTCTCTCCACTGTTTGCTGGTGTCACCCCATCGTGTGTCGACATGTCTGAGGTCTCTCTCCACTGTTTGCTGGTGTCACCCCATCGTCTGTCGACATGTCTGAGGTCTCTCTCCACTGTTTGCTGGTGTCACCCCATCGTCTGTCAACATGTCTGAGGTCTCTCTCCACTGTTTGCTGGTGTCACCCCATCGTCTGTCGACATGTCTGAGGTCTCTTTCCACTGTTAGCTGGTGTCACCCCATCGTCTGTCGACATGTCTGAGTTCTCTCTCCACTGTTTGCTGGTGTCACCCCATCGTCTGTCGACATGTCTGAGGTCTCTCTCCACTATTTGATGGTATCACCCCATCGTCTGTCGACATGTCTGAGGTCTCTCTCCACTGTTTACTGGTGTCACCCCATCGTCTGTCGACATGTGTGAGGTCTCTCTCCACTGTTTGCTGGTGTCACCCCATCGTCTGTCGACATGTCTGAGGTCTCTCTCCACTGTTTGCTGGTGTCACCCCATCGTCTGTCGACATGTCTGAGGTCTCTCTCCACTGTTTGCTGGTGTCACCCCATCGTCTGTCGACATGTCTGAGGTCTCTCTCCACTGTTTGCTGGTGTCACCCCATCGTCTGTCGGCATGTCTGAGGTCTCTCTCCACTGTTTGCTGGTGTCACCCCATCGTCTGTCGACATGTCTGAGGTCTCTCTCCACTGTTTGCTGGTGTCACCCCATCGTCTGTCGACATGTCTGAGGTCTCTCTCCACTGTTCACCGCCAGTTCATCTTGGGCCGTCCCCTCTTCCTCAGGCGTACAAGTATTCGAGTTGACGGCTTGGCGTGTGGTTGTTGTTGTGGGGAGCCCCAGTACATGTCCCAGGCAGTGGAGACGTCGTTTGCAAATGATGGATGGCACGAGAGGACGACGGGATTATGATTCAAACACTGAACTCTGTAGTGAGCTGAGCGATGAACCATATGATTCAAACACTGAACTCTGTAGTGAGCTGAGCGATGAACCATTTGATTCATACACTGAACTCTGTAGTGAGCTGAGCGATGAACCATGTGATTCAAACACTGAACTCTGTAGTGAGCTGAGCGATGAACCATTTGATTCAAACATTGAACTCTGTAGTGAGTTGGGCAATGAATCATTATGATTAAAACATTGAACTCTCCAGTGAGCTGGTAATGAACCATGTGATTAAAACACTGAACTGTGTAGTGAGTTGAGCAATGAACCATATGATTAGAACACTGAACTATGTAGTCAGCTGGCAATGAACCATGTGGTTTAAACACCTGTTTACCCAATCCTCCACACTGATTACAAGAACACACCTCTCAGGCAGACCTTGTAGTGTGGATAGTACTGACGACCGGAGAATGGAAACTCTGTACTGTACGCAGGATGTGTGTAGACTTACATAGTACACACACAGCACGTTCAGCTGTTCTGACCTGTTGCTGCCAGCTGTCAGACAGACACTGAACCTGTTTCCCCTTCTTTGTCACTTCATGATTGTTTTGGACATAAAGATTGTTTATAAACTTTGTTTTATGTATACCTATTCTGTTTATTCTGCAGATGTTCTCTCTTTTAGGAAAAGGAACAACTAGTATCCAAGTAGTTGTTTATTGTCTATATGAAGAAGATTTATTGTCTATATTCCTTTATTCTCTGATACTGGTTTTACTTTGTTCTGAACCAATCACGAGTGTTTGTCAATTTCTCTCTCCCACATCCACCTGTCTGTCTGCATCCCCTCCCTCTTTCCTACTTCAGCCTTTATTCAAGTAGATGATGGATAATATCAGGTTGTTTTTTTTCACCATCCAACCACGTCCTACCTTCCTTCCAACTGCCAACAACCATCTGCTTCTGAGGCCGGTGTTGCAGTTGCAGTCAGACGTGCTGATTGTGGAATGAACAACAGTCAGTGCACACAGGAAGGGCGGCAGCCACTGAATATCGTAGAAAGGGCTCTGCACCTTGCGCCGTTCGCTGCCAACTGCGGGACTCTTGGGGAACTTGCGCAATGCTCGTGTTCCTTACTTTGAGTCATCAGCCTTGCCATCCGAGAAGGCAGAAGAGCGCTTTGTTTACTCTTTCAACCCTCCTTTGTTTTTGCAAAAACCCGGTAGCTATTATCCCTTTCCTTTTGACGACGTTCATGTGTTTGGTTTACAGTAGCTGGTTTACTCTGAGTGTCTTCTATACCATACGTGTTTATGTGGTACTGGGCGTACAATTTTGACTCCTCTGTGAATATCATGACAAAACTTTCACTCGTCAGAGATCTCTGGCAGGAAGAACGGAACTCTCCTCCCTCCCCTGTCCCGCCCCTAGTTTTCTGCAGAAACGAAATTGAGGGAATGGTGTCCAGCTGTCTGCACACTGGTCACTCGTTTCTCTCCGACTCTTTTATCGTGTTACAGACGAACAGTGTCCAGGGCATGCTTTGCAAAGGGCTCACCAGTACTAAGTATGGTGTTGGCAGTCATATCATACCGCATAGTGCAGCTGTTTTATGTCGGTTTCAGTGACAATGCTTTTTGTTGATGCTCCTCGCAGAGAGAGATTTTAAATACTTGAAATAAGCAAGCATATCTGAAATAAAACGGGGGACGGGGTGGCCAGTATGTCAGTGGGAGAATGAGAACTCGTAACACTGAATAACTGTAATGATTTAGTCCAACAGCCCCTATCAGAGAGAGAGGGGGGGGAGAGAGAGAGGGAGAGGGAGAGGGGGGAGAGAGGGAGAGAGAGATGGGGGAGAGAAGGGAGAGAGAGATGGGGAGAGAGAGAGAGAGGAGAGGGAGAGAGAGAGAGGGAGAGAGAGAGGGGAGGGAGGGAGAGAGAAGGAGAGAAAGGGAGGGAGAGAGAGGGGGGGAGAGAGGGGGGGAGGATTAGTGAGAGAGAGAGGCAGGGAGAGAGAGAGGGGGAGGGAGAGAGAGAGGGGGAGGTTGAGAGGGAGGGAGAGAGAGAGAGGGAGAGAGAGAGGGGGAGGGAGAGAGAGAGGGAGGGAGAGAGGGAGGGAGAGAGAGAGGGAGAGAGCAACTTACACAGACACATGGGAATCGGAGTCCTGATTCAGATTAAAATGATAAATTCACATCGGCTTTTGCCCATCATAACAAGAAATATGTGAACATTACGAGTAATATATCGGCAACTTGAAAAATGTACATTTAAACAACTGAGAAATAAATGAAACGCGAGACAATGCACATTTCTTCAAGAGAAGTAAAGACTTGAGTAACGTCAAAGCTTTAGTCAAAAGCAAGAGGCTGGGAGTTGACTCTTTATTATGTGAACAGATCTAATCAACGCCAGTTTACTGAAGATATTTGTCATGGCGGATTGCCAGTTCCCCTATTTCTTTTTCAAAATCTTGTCGCCACGAATTTTGAAATTTCTACCTAGATCCAAAGCTATATAATTTGTCAGTTCCTTTTTCCATAATCTGCCAGTACGGTGGATGATCAATTTTTTTTATTTTTTTTATTTTTTTTTTTTTCCAATCTACAACCAGTCATTCGTTGTTGAAAGAGATAAAGATATCTAGCTCCACGGAGCCAGACACATGCTGAAACAGATAAACGCGTGTTCAGCTATTCTCTCCAATGTCATCTAAACCATACAGCACACTGGATGATATGCCATGTGAGCTATCATGTCATATTGCAGACACAGAGAGAAACACAGATAGAGGGAGGGATGTCATCTAAACCATACAGCACACTGGGTGATATGCCAAGTGAGCTATCATGTCATATTCCAGACACAGAGAGAAACACAGATAGAGAGAGGGATTCCATCTAAACCATACAGCATACTGGATGATATGCCAAGTGAGCTATTCTGTCATTATTCCAGACACAGAGAGAAACACAGATAGAGGGAGGGATTCCATCTAAACCATACAGCATACTGGATGATATGCCAAGTGAGCTATTCTGTCATTATTCCAGACACAGAGAGAAACACAGATAGAGGGAGGGATGTCATCTAAACCATACAGCATACTGGATGATATGCCATGTGAGCTATCATGTCATATTCCAGACACAGAGAGAAACACAGATAGAGGGAGGGATTCCATCTAAACCATACAGCATACTGGATGATATGCCATGTGAGCTATCATGTCATATTCCAGACACAGAGAGAAACACAGATAGAGGGAGGGATTCCATCTAAACCATACAGCACACTGGGTGATATGCCAAGTGAGCTATTCTGTCATTATTCCAGACACAGAGAGAAACACAGATAGAGGGAGGGATGTCATCTAAACCATACAGCACACTGGGTGATATGCCAAGTGAGCTATTCTGTCATTATTCCAGACACAGAGAGAAACACAGACAGATGGAGGGGGTGTTAACTTCATCTTTGGTCGTGGGCTGCAACTCCCACCTTCACTCGTTTATTGAAAGTCTGTTCATCTAAGATGATGATATTAGACTGACCTTCACTCGTATGTACACGAGTGGGCTATTACGTGTATGACCGTTTTTACACCGCCATACTCCGTTTTGTGTGTGTGTGTGGGAGGGGGGTGCATGCTGGGTTTGCTCGTGTTTCCGGTTGTTATCTAAATCATACAGCAAATTCGATGATAAGCGAAGTAGGCTGTTCTATCATATTTTAGATACAGAGAAACACAGAGAGAGGGAGGGTTGTCATCTAAATCATACAGCATTTTGGGTAATGTGCGAAGTAGGCTGTTCTATTATATTCCAGATACACAGAAACACAGAGAGAGGGAGGGGTGAAACCTTAACAACCGGAAACTGTTTTCCCTCCATCCCCAGCCAGAGGCCGTGTCGACACTGACAGTCCCTCCACTGACTTTTCTGTCCCTCCACTGACAGTCCCTCCACTGACTGTACTGTCCCTCCACTGACTGTACTGTCCCTCCACTGACTGTCCCTCCACTGACTATACTACCCCTTCACTGACTTTTCTGTCCCTTGACTGACAATCCCTCCATTAACTGTACTGTCCCTCCACTGACTGTCCCTCCACTGACTGTACTGTCCCTCCACTGACAGTCCCTCCACTGACAGTCCCTCCACTGACTGTCCCTCCACTGACTGTCCCTCCACTGACTATACTGTCCCTCCACTGACTGTCCCTCCACTGACTGTCCCTCCACTGACTATACTGTCCCTCCACTGACTGTCCCTCCACTGACTATACTGTCCCTCCACTGACTATACTGTCCCTCCACTGACTGTCCCTCCACTGACTATACTGTCCCTCCGCTGACTGTGCCTCCACTGACTATACTGTCCCTCCGCTGACTGTCCCTCCACTGACTATACTGTCCCTTCACTGACTATACTGTCCCTCCACTGACTGTCCCTCCACTGACTATACTGTCCCTCCACTGACTGTCCCTCCACTGACTGTCCCTCCACTGACTATACTGTCCTTCCACTGACTGTACTGTCCCTCCACTGACTATACTGTCCCTCCGCTGACTGTGCCTCCACTGACTATACTGTCCCTCCGCTGACTGTGCCTCCACTGACTATACTGTCCCTCCACTGACTGTCCCTCCACTGACTGTACTGTCCCTCCACTGACTGTCCCTCCACTGACTGTCCCTCCACTGACTATACTGTCCCTCCACTGACTGTCCCTCCACTGACTGTACTGTCCCTCCACTGACTATACTGTCCCTCCACTGACTATACTGTCCCTCCACTGACTGTCCCTCCACTGACTATACTGTCCCTCCACTGACTATACTGTCCCTCCACTGACTGTCCCTCCACTGACTATACTGTCCCTCCGCTGACTGTGCCTCCACTGACTATACTGTCCCTCCGCTGACTGTCCCTCCACTGACTATACTGTCCCTCCACTGACTATACTGTCCCTCCACTGACTGTCCCTCCACTGACTATACTGTCCCTCCACTGACTGTCCCTCCACTGACTGTCCCTCCACTGACTATACTGTCCCTCCACTGACTGTACTGTCCCTCCACTGACTATACTGTCCCTCCGCTGACTGTGCCTCCACTGACTATACTGTCCCTCCGCTGACTGTGCCTCCACTGACTATACTGTCCCTCCACTGACTGTCCCTCCACTGACTGTACTGTCCCTCCACTGACTGTCCCTCCACTGACTGTCCCTCCACTGACTATACTGTCCCTCCACTGACTGTCCCTCCACTGACTGTACTGTCCCTGCACTGACTATACTGTCCCTCCACTGACTATACTGTCCCTCCACTGACTGTCCCTCCACTGACTGTACTGTCCCTCCACTGACTGTCCCTCCACTGACTGTCCCTCCACTGACTATACTGTCCCTCCACTGACTGTCCCTCCACTGACTGTACTGTCCCTGCACTGACTATACTGTCCCTCCACTGACTATACTGTCCCTCCGCTGACTGTGCCTCCACTGACTATACTGTCCCTCCACTGACTGTACTGTCCCTCCACTGACTATACTGTCCCTCCACTGACTGTCCCTCCACTGACTATACTGTCCCTCCACTGACTGTCCCTCCACTGACTATACTGTCCCTCCACTGACTGTCCCTCCACTGACTATACTGTCCCTCCGCTGACTGTGCCTCCACTGACTATACTGTCCCTCCACTGACTGTGCCTCCACTGACTATACTGTCCCTCCACTGACTCTACTGTTCCTCCACTGACTGTCCGGTCCCTCCACCAAGTGTTCTCAGTGACGACCTGGGTGTCAACAACCTCTCTGAACACTAACCCCCCCCCCCACCCCGCGAACCCACCCCACCCTTCCCACCCACCCCACCTGACTCCATCCATCATCTGCACACAGCTGGGTGGGAGTCTGGTGGGGCGGGACGTGATGACTGGGGGTGGAAACCAAAGCCACATGTACCCGGAATCTGCAAAGACCACCCGAACTTTACGCTGCTCGTATGACCTTTCTGTGCGAGCTGCCAGACACAGCTCACGTGCACCGTGTCTTTCACCTGGAGACAGACAGCGGTTTGGTATAGTTCTTTTGTCCTCAGAAAGATTGCGATTTGGTATAGTTCTTTTGTCCTCAGAAAGATAGCGATTTGGTATAGTTCTTTTGTTCTCAGACAGATAGCGATTTTGGTATAGTTCTTTTGCCCTCAGACAGATAGCAATTTTTATGGCTCTTTTGCCATCAGACAGACAGCGATCTGGTATAGTACTTTTGCCCTCAGAAAGATAGCGATTTGGTATTGTCCTTTTGTCCTCAGACAGACAGTGATTTGGTATAGTGTTTTTGTCCTCAGACAGATAGCGATTTGCTATAGTTCTTTTGTCCTCAGAAATAATAGTGATTTGCTATAAGTCTTTTTAACCTGAGACAGACAGCGGTTTGCTATAGTTATTTGGTTTTGTTCTTTTGTCCTAATAGCGATTTGGTATAGTCCTTTTGTCCTCAGAAAGATAGCGATTTGGTATAGTCCTTTTGTCCTCAGAAAGATAGCGATTTGGTATGTGGTCATAGTGTCATTGTTAGGACAACACTCTAGTTGTCCCTCTGTTGTTCTGGTGGTCATAGTGTCATTGTTAGGACAACACTCTAGTTGTCCCTCTGTCGTTCTGGTGGTCATAGTGTCATTGTTAGGACAACACTCTAGTTGTCCCTCTGTTGTTCTGGTGGTCATAGTGTCATTGTTAGGACAACACTCTAATTGTCCCTCTGTCGTTCTGGTGGTCATAGTGTCATTGTTAGGACAACACTCTAGTTGTCCCTCTGTCGTTCTGGTGGTCATAGTGTCATTGTTAGGACAACACTCTAGTTGTCCCTCTGCTGTTCTGATGGTCATAGTGTCATTGTTAGGACAACACTCTAGTTGTCCCTCTGTTGTTCTGGTGGTCACAGTGGAACAGGACTGCCCACCACACTGTTCAGGAAGCAGGAAGTGCTGCGGGCACTGAAACAAAGGCACCAGCAGAAGATGTTCGTGCCAAGTTAAAGGTCAACACCCTGCACATCTGCCTCAGTGGGTCACACGGGGTCATCAGAGTGATGGCACTTATGTATCCAGAAAACAGCTCCAGGGGCTTTACAGAACACGTGTTATCATACATGTTCCATCACTGTTACATGTTCACACCAAAATGTACTTAGCAAGCTATACACATACATAGACAATGCAACATTGAAACATAAGTATATGTATACCTGGCCCCCTACTCACACACGAAAACACACACACACACACACACACACGCACGCACGCACGCACGCACACACACACACACACACACACACACACACACACACACACACACCTACCCCTCCTCCCCCCCACACCCCCTACACACGCACATCCGCACATTAAATATATGTGTTCAGGGAGACTGAGTGTCGGAGGTAGTCAGGGAGACTGAGTGTCGGAGGTAGTCAGGGAGTGTCGGAGGTAGTCAGGGAGTGTCGGAGGTAGTCAGGGGAGACTGAGTGTCCGGAGGTATCAGGGAGTTCGGAGGTAGTCCGGGAGTGTCGGAGGTTAAGTCAGGGAGTGTCGGAGGTAGTCAGGGAGACAGAGTGTCGGAGATAGTCAGGGAGTGTCTGAGGTAGTCAGGATGTCGGAGGTAGTCAGGGAGACTGAGTGTCGGAGGTAGTCAGGGAGTGTCGGAGGTAGTCAGGGAGTGTCGGAGGTAGTCAGGGAGACTGAGTGTCGGAGGTAGTCAGGGAGTGTCGGAGGTAGTCAGGGAGTGTCGGAGGTAGTCAGGGAGTCTGTTTCACATCTTTGGGGCTTGAAAAGAAGAAAGATGCCCGTAGGTCTTATTTCTGACGTGTGGTATCCTGAGAGGTCTGGTATCTGTAGAACAGGGGAGCTGGCGAGACGGAGTATAGATATGGAGGAGTTCAGAAAGATGACGGAGTATCGATATGGAGGAGTTCAGAAAGATGACGGAGTATCGATATGGAGGAGTTCAGAAAGATGACGGAGTATCGATATGGAGGAGTTCAGAAAGATGACGGAGTATAGATATGGCAGGTATGTGAAAGGTCAACACTGCATAGTGAAAGGTCAACACTGCACACAGAAAGGTCAACACTGCACAGTCAGCAGTGCGCTGACCGACAACTATCAGACGTGACCGGGTTTCTCACCATGCTGAACTGGGGTGTGCACTGTGGTGACGTCACAACCAGTTCACTGATAACAGTCAGCGAGAAAGGAAAGGTTGCACTACAGTTAATGTAGCTTACCAGGCAACCTGTGTTGGGTTTTTAGGGCGTTTTTTCTCACTAAGAACAGAGAACAGAGCGAGGGGGGGAGGGGGAGAGAGATAGAGGGGAAAGAGAGAGGGAGGGAGAAGACACAGTCTGTATTTGCTATAGTAGTGGATACTCCGTGTGAAAGAGAGAAAGGAAGAACGAGAGAGGGAGGAAACGAGAGACTGACACACAGAGAGAAGAAAGGGACTGAGGATTAGATAGATAGAGGCACAGAGAAAGAGAGAGAGGGAGAGAGAGGGAGGGGGGAGGTGCAGAGCTCCAGGTATATTGTATGCTGATAATATGGAACTGTTTTCCAACGTATTTCCCGTAAGATTCGCTGGGAAAAACAAGAGGACAGCCCACACACCTTCCCTGCCAATAACTCAAAGGTCAGTTGAAGTCGGCAGGCAGTAGATCACA
>NC_134876.1:96040085-96047585 GCF_041734735.1 Babylonia areolata | reverse complement strand
AGCCAAAGAGCAGAAGGCAGAGGAACAATAAACAACGTCCATAGTGTAGTTTCCTCTCTTTTGCAGAAAAGAGAAAGTGTAAAGCATTGCATGTGTCACCGTAAAACCCGTGTTTCCTTTATACAGCCTGCATTCCTGCTGTGGTTCAGCCATTGGCATTTCGTTATGTGCAGTAACAATTGTTCTGTGACCCGAATACCAAGTTTCAATATCTCTGCCTGTTATGTTGTCGAAGGAAACATGTTTCATAATCTCTGCCAGTCCTCCCCCACCCCCACCCCCACCCCCCCACCCCATTTCTGGCTGTGTATCTAAGTACCAGCATGTGTGGAGTCCTGTTGGGAGGGGGGGGGGGTGGCACGGGAGGGTGGTGGTCCAGGGGCAAGCACCTGTTCGCTCGAGTCGTCCTCAGGATTTCTCGACTTCCGCTCAGTCCATCCAGCCGACACAAACTGACGTCACCACTCAGTACACGTCACGCTCCAAGGCTCACTGACGTCATCCCACGTCTTGCTGCAGGTCTGCAGATAAACGAGAAACCCGACGACCCGTAATCAACATCTAACACTGTGGAAAAGACATTGGCCAGCTGTCCCCACTGACACACAGCCTGGAGAGCAAAGCAGGAACGTTTCCTCAGCATCCGTTTGGCAATGCCTGTTGCTGGCTGGATGAATGGCTGGGTGTGAGGGTGTGAGGGTGGGTGGGTGGTAATGCCTGTTGCTGGCTGGATCAATGGCTGGGTGTGTGGGTGGGTGGGTGGGTGTGTGGGTGGGTGGTAATGCCTGTTGCTGGCTGGATCAATGGCTGGGTGTGTGGGTGGGTGTGTGGGTGGGTGGCAATGCCTGTTGCTGGCTGGATAAATAGCTGGGTGTGTGGGTGGGTGTGTGGATGGGTGGCAATGCCTGTTGCTGGCAGGATGAATGGCTGGGTGGGTGGGTAGTATTGCCTGTTGCTGGCTGGATCAATGGCTGGGTGTGTGGGTGGGTGGGTGGGTGGGTGGTAATGCCTGTTGCTGGCTGGATCAATGGCTGGTTGTGTTGGTGGGTGGGTTGGTGGGTGGTAATGCCTGTTGCTGGCTGGATCAATGGCTGGGTGTGTGGGTGGCAATGCCTGTTGCTGGCTGGATCAATGGCTGGGTGTGTGGGTGTGTGGGTGGGTGGGTGGCAATGCCTGTTGCTGGCTGGATCAATGGCTGGGTGTGAGGGTGGCAATGCCTGTTGCTGGCTGGATGAATGGCTGGGTGTGAGGGTGGGTGGGTGGTAATGCCTGTTGCTGGCTGGATGAATGGCTGGGTGTGAGGGTGGGTGGGTGGTAATGCCTGTTGCTGGCTGGATCAATGGCTGGGTGGGTGTGGGGGAGGTGGGGGTGTGGGGCTTCTGTTGGTCCTACCCGCGCAGTCAACGGGTGGGGAGGCATTCGGGGGTGCGGGGGGAGGGGGGTGGGGGGGGACGGGAGGGTGTCCTGGTCTAAGTCCACTGTCCATGCTCACCTGGCAGTACCCGTCACCTGGCCGTGTTGTGGGGTGAGCCGCGTACAGGTGACTGGAGCCAATGACAGATGAAGGGAGCGCCAGGTGCTGTCAAGACCAATGCTGAAAGAACAGCCCTGGAAAAATTCGGCAACCACCTCCCCCACCATCACCACCTCCCCCTAAACCTCAATCCTCCCTGTCTGCTCGTGAACAGGTGAACAGTACAGGTAGACAGACAGGTAGAGAGTGTAGCCCTACCTGCAGTACAATACAGGTGAACAGTACAGGTAGACAGACAGACAGGTACAGAGTGTAGCCCTGCCTGCAGTACAATACAGGTGAACAGTACAGGTAGACAGACAGACAGGTACAGAGTGTAGCCCTGCCTGCAGTACAATACAGGTGAACAGTACAGGTAGACAGACAGATAGGTAGAGAGTGTAGCCCTGCCTGCAGTACAATACAGGTGAACAGTACAGGTAGCCAGACAGACAGGTAGAGAGTGTAGCCCTGCCTGCAGTACAATACAGGTGAACAGTACAGGTAGACAGACAGGTAGAGTGTGTAGCGCTACCTGCAGTACAATACAGGTGACCAGTACAGGTAGAGAGTGTAGCCCTACCTGCAGTACAATACAGGTGAACAGTACAGGTAGACAGACAGGTAGAGAGTGTAGCCCTGCCTGCAATACAGGTGAACAGTACAGACAGGAACAGAGTGTAGTCCTACCTGCAGTACAATACAGGTGAACAGTACAGACAGGTACAGAGTGTAGCTCTGCCTGTGTACAATACAGGTGAACAGTACAGACAGGTACAGAGTGTAGCTCTGCCTGTGTACAATACAGGTGAACAGTACAGACAGGTACAGAGTGTAGCCCTACCTGCAGTACAATACAGCTGAACAGTACAGGTAGACAGGTACAGAGTGCAGCCCTGCCTGCAGTACAATACAGGTGAACAGTACAGACAGGTACAGAGTGTAGCCCTGCCTGCAGTACAATACAGGTGAACAGTACAGACAGGTACAGAGTGTAGCCCTGCCTGCAGTACAATACAGGTGAACAGTACAGACAGGTACAGAGTGTAGCCCTACCTGCAGTACAATACAGGTGAACAGTACAAGTAGACAGGTAGAGAGTGTAGCCCTACCTGCAGTACAATACAGGTGAACAGTACAGACAGGTACAGAGTGTAGCCCTGCCTGCAGTACAATACAGGTGAACAGTACAGACAGGTACAGAGTGTAGCCCTGCCTGCAGTACAATACAGGTGAACAGTACAGACAGGTACAGAGTGTAGCCCTGCCTGCAGTACAATACAGGTGAACAGTACAGGTAGAGAGTGTAGCCCTACCTGCAGTACAATACAGGTGAACAGTACAGGTAGAGAGTGTAGCCCTACCTGCAGTACAATACAGGTGAACAGTACAGGTAGACAGACAGGTACAGAGTGTAGCCCTACCTGCAGTACAATACAGGTGAACAGTACAGACAGGTACAGAGTGTAGCCCTGCCTGCAGTACAATACAGGTGAACAGTACAGACAGGTACAGAGTGTAGCCCTGCCTGCAATACAATACAGGTCAACAGTACAGACAGGTACAGAGTAGCTCTACCCGCAGTGCAATACAGGTGAACAGTACAGACAGGTACAGAGTGTAGCCCTACCTGCAGTACAATACAGGTGAACAGTACAGGTAGACAGGTACAGAGGGCAGCCCTGCCTGCAATACAATACAGGTGAACAGTACAGACAGGTACAGAGTGTAGCCCTGCCTGCAGTACAATACAGGTGAACAGTACAGACAGGTACAGAGTAGCTCTACCTGCAGTGCAATACAGGTGAACAGTACAGACAGGTACAGAGTGTAGCCCTGCCTGCAGTACAATACAGGTGAACAGTACAGACAGGTACAGAGTGTAGTCCTACCTGCAGTACAATACAGGTGAACAGTACAGACAGGTACAGAGTGTAGCCCTGCCTGCAGCACAATACAGGTGAACAGTACAGACAGGTACAGAGTGTAGCCCTGCCTGCAGTACAATACAGGTGAACAGTACAGACAGGTACAGAGTGTAGCCCTGCCTGCAGTACAATACAGGTGAACAGTACTGGCAGACAGACATGTGTTACAGCTTGCTGCCGACTTCCCTGGACGTTTTTCACCCTGGGTCACGATTGAGACGTACCTCGGTAACTAATGATGATAATGATGATATAGAGGAGCAAGAGGAGGAGGAGAAGAAAAAGAGGAAGAAAAAGAAGATTATGATCATGACTAGGGGGATCTGATGATGACGAATAATTTACATTTCTTTTAATCAACCGATAAACAAACAACCTCCAGATTCCAGCCGAGGTACTGAAGCACTAACACGTACCTCGGTAACTAATGATGATAATGATGATATAGAGGAGCAAGAGGAGGAGAAGAAGAAAAAGAGGAAGAAAAAGAAGAAAAAGAAGATTATGATCATGACTAAGGGGATCTGATGATGACGAATAATTTACATTTCTTTTAATCAACCGATAAACAAACAACCTCCAGATTCCAGCCGAGGTACTGAAGCACTAACACGTCCCTCGGTAACTAATGATGATAATGATGATATAGAGGAGCAAGAGGAGGAGAAGAAGAAAAAGAGGAAGAAGAAGAAGAAAAAGAAGATTATGATCATGACTAGGGGGATCTGATGATGACGAATAATTTACATTTCTTTTAATCAACCGATAAACAAACAACCTCCAGATTCCAGCCGAGGTACTGAAGCACTAACACTTTAAACCACATCCCAAAATCTTCCCTCCCGTTTCACTTTAAAGCACAAAGTAGAAAGACAGAAAGCCGCTGTCCATAAACCGCTCTCCAAACAAGCCATGACCCACGGCCCGATTCAGCTGAACAGCACACATCCCCATTCCTGCCACTTCACAGTCAGGAGCTCCACCTCATCAGACTCTCTTTCATCTTCCTCTGTCAGACAAGAAGATCGTAAAACGTCTGGTACTCCAGGTCCACATTAAATGAAAGCATCATAGCGCTGCCGACAGGTGTGCTGCCTGCAGGTAGATGAGGCTGAAGACACCACACAGGAACACACAGCCACACGTCACTGGCATGCCAGGGCTCCAGGCCTTCACTGCCTTGTCGTTACCATAGTTATTAACGTTACCCTGTCGTTACCATAGTTATTAACGTTACCTTGTCGTTACCATAACGTTACCATAGTTATTAACGTTACCCTGACGTTACCATAGTTATTAACGTTACCTTGCCGTTACCATAGTTATTAACGTCACCTTGTCGTTACCATAACGTTGCCATAGTTATTAACGTTACCTTGCCGTTACCATAGTTATTAACGTCACCTTGTCGTTACCATAACGTTACCATAGTTATCAACGTTACCTTGCCGTTACCATAGTTATTAACGTCACCTTGTCGTTACCATAACGTTACCATAGTTATTAACGTTACCTTGCCGTTACCATAGTTATCAACGTTACCTTGCTGTTACAGAGCTGCCCACATGATAGCAGACAAGTAAGAGGTAGACTCGAAGAATCTTGGTAAAAGTCAACACAGGGGACACCAGACAAGTGACGCTTATATATAGCCCATGAAGAAGCACGCGCTATACGTGGAAACAGTGCCTGACAAATGTGAGCATTGTGATGACAGATGTGATTGTACACAGGTGAAGCACACCCGAAACGGCCACAGTGGGGTGGTGGGTATAGTGTAAAAAAAAACAAAAAAAAACAAAAAAACACCAAACCAATGACAACAATACACACATGCGGGGGGGTAATGTGGCTTAAAAATTAAAACGCGTAACCGTGTGCTAGGTATCATACTGAGCAGACCGAAATTGCTACACATTTCGTTAGCAGCTGTTGTGTCGTGTTCGACAAAAGAGCAAAGAGTTCGTCTTTGTCAGCTCGGATTTGCATTGCTTGAGGCTTGTAGATAGGAATAGATCCCACAGAATGTGTCAAGGAACAGATCCACAGAATGTGTCAAGGAATAGATCCCACAGATCGTGTCAAGGAACAGATCCCACAGAACGTGTCAAGGAATAGATCCCACAGAACGTGTCAAGGAACAGATCCCACAGAACGTGTCAAGGAATAGATCCCACAAAATATGTCAAGGAATAGATCCCACAGAGCATGTCAAGGAACAGATCCCACAGAATGTGTCAAGGAACAGATCCCACAGAATGTGTCAAGGAATAGATCCCACAGAACGTGTCAAGGAATAGATCCCACAGAACGTGTCAAGGAACAGATCCCACAGAATATGTCAAGGAACAGATCCCACAGAATGTGTCAAGGAACAGATCCCACAGAATGTGTCAAGGAATAGATCCCACAGAACGTGTCAAGGAACAGATCCAACAGAACGTGTCAAGGAATAGATCGGTTTTTTTCTTCACGTTGACCAGTGTTATTGGAGACACACACACACACACACACACACACACACACACACACACACACACACACCACACACACACACACACACACACACACACACACACACACACCGCCAAAAAAAGAAAGTTATTGGTATATCATCATGAATATTAATATCTTTTATTTTATCATATTTACGACTGAATTTGAAATCTAAGGCTCTCACTATGTGCATGGGGTTGGAGGGAATGAGACTGGGGTAGGGGTGGGTATAGAAAGTTCTTTAGCTTGTTGCTTTGTAGTAGTCTTTTTTCATAAATTTCTCTTGTGACTTTCAGTGAAATTTGTCGTTGATATCCTTCTTGTTAACAGTTTTGTGTTCTTTGATGAAACCCTACTTATACCCCAGTGCTGGGTGGAAGAAAGCATATGTTTTGCGTATCTCCTTACCCTGGTAAAATAAAATTTCGTTTCGTTTCGTTTTTTTCCCTCACTCTCTCTGTCTCTCCCTCCCTCTCCCTCCCTTTCTCTCTCTCTCTCTGCACCCCCTCCCCCTGTCAGTGTGCTGCATTCCCCGGTAAAGAGGTCCCAGCGGGAGCGGCAGCAGCAGCAACAGCATCACCATCACCATCAGCCTACCACCGCCCGGCTTTCCTGACCTCTGGGTGTGCGAAAGGAAAAAGGAAAGCTGTATGAAGAACCACCCCCTTCCCCATTCACCACTCCCGATCACCCCCCCCCCCCCCTCCAAAAATCCGCCTCCTCCCCCCCTTCTTCCTTCCCTCCCTCCCCTCCCACCCCCAAACCCACAGCGCACCTGCACGTTTGGGTTTTTGTTTGTGTATGTCTGTCTGTTTGCCTGTCTCTCGGTCTGATTGTTTGTTTGCCTCTCTCTCCCTCTGTCTGTCTGTCTCTCTCTCTATCCGTCTCTGTCTGTCTGTCTGTCTGTCTGTCTCTCTGTATCTATGTAGTTCACTCCCTCTCCCTCCCCCCTCTCAGTCTCTTTCTATTCCCCGTCTGTGCTGATCCTACCTCCGCTGTCTCTCCCCTCCCCTCCCTCCCCTCCCCTCCCTCCCTCTCCTCTCTCTCCCCTCCTCTCTCCCCCTCTTCTCTCCCCTCCTCTCTCTTCCTTCCTCTTTCCTCCTCTCCCCCCCCCTGCCCCCCCCCCGGCCTCCTGTTCTAAGTTGTGGCAGCCTGGAACGTTGTGTGGCACCACCCCTTTATCTTCCCCTCTGCCTGTTTACAGTGGAGCCCGATCTTGACGACCTTGTGGGTTGGGTAGGCAAGGTGAGTTTTTCTTACCTGTATGAACCAGGTATTTTATTGCTCTTTGGCACCGGCACCTGCCCTACCCTAGTCACAGTGAGGGTAGCGAGAGAGACAGAGAGACAGACAGACAGACAGACACAGAGACAGACAAAGAGACAGAACAGGGGAAAGATGCAATAAGGGAGAGGTGGAAGGAGAGAGGCAGAGAGAGAGAGGTGGGAGTAGAGAGAGGCAGAGAGAGGTGGGAGGAGAGAGAGGCAGAGAGAGAGAGAGGTGGGAGGAGAGAGAGAGAGGTGGGAGGAGAGAGAGGCAGAGAGAGAGAGAGGTGGGAGGAGA
>NC_134876.1:96022585-96037585 GCF_041734735.1 Babylonia areolata | reverse complement strand
CGTGACCGTGTTTTGCACAGCCACCATGTCGTACCTGGTGAGACGGGAGCTGCCATTGGCTATTTGCGTAGTGCCACAGGCGTTGTCTAACCTCTGGTCTTCACCTTTCCTTCACCGACAGTTGGACACAAACCGCGCGTGTCACTAAACGCTGTTTGTTGGGCAGTTTGGAGAAACATGCACACGCCCTGTCTCCTGCCTTCAATGCAGGCGACACAGTACAGAACGGAAACAGTAAAAGGGTGACCGGAAGTTGGCACTCGGACTTTCTGCGTAAATGATGGTGATTGGATGAAAGGAACGTAGGGACGAGAGTGTCAGTTACATCGCTGCTGAACTGTTGGTGTGAAAAGGAAAGGTGAACGCCGCGTTGACTTGACCATCAGATCCGTCGCTTTCCAGAACATGAACTACAAGCCTGTAGGTCCCAGCGTGTTCTGGAGAACGGCATCTCCCACCCCCCCCCCTCCACGCCCCCCCCCCCCCCACCCCACTCTCCCATCCCCCCCTCGCCCCCCCGCCCCACCTCACCCCACCCTCAACCTGCTTCCCTGGATGACGACTTGCAGTCTATGGTTGTGCGCTTTTGCGTCAACTGTCAGTGTGTCGATTGATTTAAAATAAGCTTTGAAAATGAAAGCTGAAAGCGATAGGTCGCGTACTGAGCCAGTCCGCTTTGAGTGTTGTGGAAGCTGAGCTCTATGCCGATTAATCATAACACAATCATCAGGCTGAACAGTCATCTGGCGCGCATGCTCCATCAATTCACGGCTCCCATCTGTACAAAGGGCAGAGAGAGGGAAGAGAGAGGGAAGGGAGAACGGCACAAAGGACAGAGAGAGGGAAGGACGGCACAAAGGACAGAGAGAGGGAAGGGAGAGGGAAGGGAGAACGGCATAAAGGACAGAGAGAGGGAAGGGAGAGGGAGGGGAGAGGGAAGGGAGAGGGAAGGGAGAACGGCACAAAGGACAGAGAGAGGGAAGGACGGCACAAAGGACAGAGAGAGGGAAGGGAGAGGGAGGGGAGAGGGAGGGGAGAGAGAAGGTAGAACGGCACAAAGGACAGAGAGAGGGAAGCGAGATGGAAAGGAGAGAGAAGGGAGAGGGAAGGGAGAGGGGGAAAGGAGAGGGAAGGGAGAGGGAACGGCACAAAAGACAGAGAGAGGTAAGGGAGAGGGAGGGAGAGGGAAGGGAGAACGGCACAAAGGAAAGAGAGAGGGAAGGGAGAGGGAAGGGAGAGATAAGGGAGAGGGAAGGGAGAACGGCACAAAGGACAGAGAGAGAGAGAGGGAAGGGAGAGGGAAGGGAGAACGGCACAAAGGACAGAGAGAGAGAGAGGGAAGGGAGAGGGAGGGGAGAACGGCACAAAGGATAGAGAGAGAGAGAGGGAAGGGAGAGGGAGGAGAGAGGGGGGGGGAGAGAGAAGGGAGAACGGCACAAAGGACAGAGAGAGGGAAGGGAGAGGGAGGGGAGAATGGCACACGACATGTTTCTTTCAGTGTGCGTTCAGCTCATGCCCACCCACCTCTTCAGTCCTGATCAGACGGATCGTAGTTTGTGAATGTCATGGACTCTGCCTAGCTCAACGAAAAGAATGTTCCAGCCTTTTCCTGGAACAACCTGTCTCTCATGTAGCAGGGTGAACAACACGTTGAACTGAGATTTATTGCACATCTGGTAAACGCAGTATCAAAAAGAAAGCAGAATATCAAGGTGTGAGAACAGAGTGACGCCTCCAACATGGAAAAAAAAGTTTTTTTGTCAAACCGATGGAAAAAATAGCATTGGGTCGAAACATCCAGAAGAAAACCATACTACCCAAGTAGTATATTTCACTCGGAAAGGTCCAGGTTGAGGATTGAATGACAAAGGTTTGACGGGCGCAACAGCCGAGTGGTTAAAGCGTTGGACTTTCAATCTGAGGGTCCCGGGTTCGAATCTCGGTAACGGCGCCTGGTGGGTAAAGGGTGCAAATTTTTACTAGCACCCAGGTCAACATATGTGCAGACCTGCTTGTGCCTGAACCCCCTTCGTGTGTACACGCAAGCAGAAGATTAAATACACACGTTAAAGATCCTGTAATCTATGTCAGCGTTCGGTGGGTTATGGAAACAAGGACATACCCAGTAT
Source organism: Babylonia areolata (assembly GCF_041734735.1). Taxonomy (NCBI): domain Eukaryota; kingdom Metazoa; phylum Mollusca; class Gastropoda; order Neogastropoda; family Buccinidae; genus Babylonia; species Babylonia areolata. The sequence goes on along the minus strand of NC_134876.1, from coordinate 96,035,456 downwards.
GCACACCCTCGAAAGCGGTGTATGGCTGCCTACATGGCGGGGTAAAAAAGGTCAAAAACGTAAAAGCCCACTCGTGTACATACGAGTAAACGTGGGAGTTGCAGCCCACGAACGCAGAAGAAGAAGAAGAATGACAAAAGTTTACTGTTGAGCGACGATACCATTGTTAACTGGGAAGTCTCTTTCTGTCTGCGACTGCGTTTAGTGTGTGTTTTTTGTCTGCAGAAGACTTGTCTTTCATATTCTGTCATTAGAAAATAGGAATTGCCCTTGCTTTTAACTGTGACAGTTCGAGGATACCATGGAGAAAAGTACTAGCTCGGTGTTCAGACCCGATAACCCCAACCTGCATTACCCTTGGTAGTAAGGTCCTTAAAATTATAGTCAAATGTCAGTATAATCCCAACCTGTATTACCCTTGGTAGTAAGGTACTTACAGTTATAGTCAAACGTCAGTATAACCCCTACCTTTCTTACCCTTGGTAGTAAGGTACTTATAATTATAGTCAAATGTCAGTATAACCCCAACCTGTATTATCCTTGGTAGTCAGGTACTTATACAGTCATGTATCAGTGCATCAGTGGTGGAATCCTCCAGGCTATCTCTTCAGAGTTAGGTGAAGCACCTACGGCTTGTCCCCAACCATCATAACAGTCTCTGTCCCTCTCATGCTGTTTTCCTCTGCCAGTTCCGTGAGAGAGTCCCCTGGAACCGGTGTGAGCCGTGTGGTGTCCACGTTCAAACCACCAAGCAGATGTGTGTGTATTTCCTGCTGAAGTGTATGGTGTGTCAGTGCAGGAGTGTTCAGTTTGTTCCCCCATCAAAACCATCGTCTGTTCACTGTTTTCATAATGTGGTGCAACTGTTTGTCTGTCTGTTTATATGACGTTTCTTAGTACTTTTTGTAATGTGGACTTTGATGTGGGTCATTCTAATACAGTCTTAGAAAGAAATTGGCAGCTGTATGTTGGACACAGACAAGGTAATGATATATAAATTCCAATTTGTTTGTTTTTGTTTGTTTTTTTAAAAATATTTGTTGTTACAATCTCCGTTAGTTTCAATACTTCATTGAATGCAGAACACATCATGCTTTACTGCAGTTGCTTTTGTTTCGAAAACATTGTTGCTGTGTTTGATTTTAATAGTGGATGAATTCTCGAATGTTGGTGTTTCACTAATTTGTTATTTGTGTAAATGTAGTAAGTGCAATGAGTCTATGCACATACTGTATTTTAAAAAGAACTGAAATGGATTGATTTAACTAATTAATGGCTGGTTGCTGAAAAAGTCTCATTCAAAAATCAGGAAATGACTATTTGAACAACTGACATGCATGTTAAAATGTGGTATGTTTCTAATGCGTGAAATAATTTGAATAATAGCACTGACCAGAATGAGTTTATACCGATTTTCATTCTATTTATTTCATTTTATTTTATTGCATTTGATTTTATCTTGCTCCAAAGAGACACTTAGTCCCGTTCAAAGTAATGGTCAGCAATACCGGAAGTAAATCTTTTTGATCTAAACAGCACTATAATTCATTGTTGTTATATCATTTAACATTACTTTGGAGCTCACTGACAGTGTAGTGTTTCGTGATGTGCAGTTAGTATTCTCACAGTCAGTGGTCCGTGACGCTGGCCGCTCGGACAGAACGATGTTTTGACTTTTTATTTGTTTGTATTCTTTCATGCCTTTGTCTTCTGAACTCACCTGTAAGATACACAGACACACAGACACAAACACACAGACACACGTAAATGCACACAGACACATAGACTCACATATATATATGTATGTATGTATGTATGTATGTATGTGTGTGTGTGTGTGTGTGTGTGTGTGTGTGTGTGTGTGTGTGTGTACATTTTCTTACGAATTGAATGTTTCCAGTTTGTTCTGTGTTTAACAAATGAATCTAACCGATGATTTGACCAATAGGTCGTGATAATTCATAACGTTAACTTCAGAACTGATTTGAACGATCAGTCTTGTTAACGTCAGAATTGGTTTGACCATTCAGTCTTATTCATTCGTAACGTTCCTGTCGGCGATGATTTTTTTTGACCAATCAGTGGCTTTATTTCATAACATTCTTGTCGGCTGTTACTTCAACGTTGGTCCGCAAGCACTTTCTTGTTTGGGTACTGAAGTTTTTGCCCACAGGTAGTTGCATTTAAGTCAGCATCAATCTGATATTTTTTTTGTTATTTCTATCCAAAAGAAAGCGACACTCATATGAGTATTTCTGTCATCCCTCTGTAAATGTGTTCACATCACAATGTAGACAGGGTGGCTTGCTTCAGGTCAAGGAAGTATTTCTTTATGTGGACATGACAGCTTGGGAATTAAAGGATCCACGACAAGTATCCACGTTGTTTAACAGACGGTGTTTTAATCATTATTTTGGACATGATACAAATTGTTGGGTCTGGACATACTTCGTTTAACTTGCTGGACTGGAGGCAAAAGGTTTCAATGTCACAACTGGCCCACATTATTGAATGAAATAAAGCTATTCTTCCATGAGGTAAATCCTACACTGCAAGTGTGACATCGACCATTTTGCCGTTATTGTTCAGTTCCTTGTTTCATCATCGTTTTTAGCAGTATTATTTCCAGTGCAACACATAATCCTAATTCAAATTGTTATTAGGACGTGACAATGAATAATACATCTCACTCCAGGACATTATCATTATTGTATGTTCCAGTTCTACTTGTTTGTGTGTGAACCAATAGGCGTACCCACTTATATTTCATCAACTCATCTGCGTTGACTCATGAGTAACTGAATAATTCTTCACATTTGAAACCACTTCTCATTTCAAAAGAAATAAACTGTGCTAAAATTCATTTTTGAAATAACATTAATCAGGGCGTCATCATGAATTAGCTGTGTCTAACCCAGGACATTATTGATTTAGAATCTGTTTCAGTTCACTTAGTTTCTGTGGATCCACTTATATTTTGACAGATCCGCGTAGCTGCACAATCACAGCATAAAACAATAACATAAACGATACTAGTACTGACCTCGTTTTCCCTCCAGGGCAATATTCACAACACAATGCATGATATCCTTTAACACTGAAGACTTGGTACACGCATGCTTCCTGACCATTACTGACGTCATGTCTGAGGGGCTGGAACTGCTGTGTCATGGTGCTGTGTGACGTCATTTTCAGACCATGTCTGGGAATGACGGACTGGGCCCGCGCGTGCGGGACAACAATGACGGCACGATCTGCGTGGAGTACGAGCCCAAGTGTGAGGGGCGTCACGAGGTGCTGATGACACACAACGGGACCGGGGTGCAAGGTAGGGAGGTGTTTGCTCCACACACACCTGTACATACCTGTACACACCTGTACATACATGTACACACCTGTACATACCTGTACACACCTGTACACACCTGTACATACCTGTACACACCTACACACACCTGCACAAGGTAGGGACATGTCTGCTCCATATACCTGTACACACCTATACACACCTGTACACAACTGTACAATGTAGGGACATGTCTGCTCCATATACACCTGTACACACCTATAAACACCTGTACACACCTGTACAAGGTAGGGACATGTCTGCTTTATATACACCTCTACATACCTGTACAAGGAATGGATATGTCTGCTCCATATGCACCTGTACACACCTGTACAAGGCAGGGACAGCTCTCTGCTCCACACACATCTGTACAAGGTAGGGACAGCTCTCTGCTCCACACACACCTGTACAAGGTAGGGACAGCTCTCTGCTCCACACACATCTGTACAAGGCAGGGACAGCTCTCTGCTCCACACACCTCTGCTCCAGACACACCAAACCTCCCACTCTCCTGAATAGCTTCCACCCCCTCTTCTCCTGCAAACCTGTCTTTCTCCTGAATCACTTCCACCCCCTCTTCTCCTGCAAACCTGTCTTTCTCCTGAATCACTTCCACCCCCTCTTCTCCTGCAAACCTGTCTTTCTCCTGAATCACTTCCACCCCCTCTTCTCCTGCAAACCTGTCTTTCTCCTGAATCGCTTCCACTCCCTTCCCCCTCTCCGTCCAGCTATGTGTTTTCATGTATTTGCCATGTGTGTTATCCTTCGTTCTGAATCAGATGTATACATGTCTATGAATGACTGGGATGAATTCCCTTGGATTTGTCTCTGCACAATATTCTACGCTCTATAATTACTTTTCTCATTGCTACAACAGTTACTACTACTACTACTACTACTACTACTACTACTACTACTACTACTGCTGCTATGCTCGTGCAAGCTATAGCGACAGGGACGGACATCCAGACAAGGGCAGTTTCAGACCTGTAACTGATGACAGGTTACGCTGCTCGTCAGGCATCTGCTTAGCAAATGTGGTGCAGCGTATGTAGATTTGCCCGAACGCCGTGACGCCTTGAGAGAACGAACTGAAGATAATGACAGGAGACTGCTTTGTCAGTGGGCCCTTCTGCCACAGTGGGTCTCAATTCTCTGTTCTGTGCGCATACACAGACGTATCAGATAAGCCACATGGTTCCTATCGCTTGATTCCCTGCTGTTGATATGAACTGATCTGCTCCGTATGGATTTCTGCCACATGGACGGTGGTATTTCTTCCTCCATGGGTTTGTACTGAAGACACAGAAAGGCACTGAGGAGAGAAGTGACATGCACTTCACTGTACTGAAGACACAGAAAGGCACTGCAGAGAGAAGTGACATGCACTTCACTGTGCTGCACTGTACTGAAGACACAGAAAGGCACTGCAGAGAGAAGTGACATGCACTTCACTGTACTGAAGACACAGAAAGGCACTGCAGAGAGAAGTGACATGCACTTCACTGTGCTGCACTGTACTGAAGACACAGAAAGGCACTGCAGAGAGAAGTGACATGCACTTCACTGTGCTGCACTGTACTGAAGACACAGAAAGGCACTGCAGAGAGAAGTGACATGCACTTCACTGTACTGAAGACACAGAAAGGCACTGCAGAGAGAAGTGACATGCACTTCACTGTGCTGCACTGTACTGAAGACACAGAAAGGCACTGCAGAGAGAAGTGACATGCGCTTCACTGTGCTGCACTGTACTGAAGACACAGAAAGGCACTGCACTGAGAAGTGACATGCACTTCACTGTGCTGCACTGTACACTCCTGGCAAACGGCAGTTTTTTTATATTGATGACTGCCAGTGTGGCAGACATTGACATGTACATCTGTCAGTCACTTCAATGTACATCTGTCAGCCACTTCAATGCACATGGTTACTTCAATACACATTTGTCATTCACTTCAATAAACATGGTTACTTCAACACACATCTGTCAATCACTTCGATACACATCTGGCAGTCACATCGATACACATCTGGCAGTCACTTCAATACACATCTGGCAGTCACATCTGTCAGTCACTACAACATACATCTGTCAGTCACTTCAACACACATCTGTCAGTCACTTCAACACACATCTGGCAGTAACTTCAATACACATCTGTCAGTCACTACAACACACACCTGTCAGTCATTACAACATACATCTGGCAGTCACATCTGGCAGTAACTTCAACACACATCTGTCAGTCACTTCAATACGCATCTGGCAGTCTCTTCTGGCAGTCACTTCAACACACTTCTGTCAGTCACGTCAACACACATCTGTCAGTCACTTCAACACACATCTGGCAGTCACATCTGTCAGTCACTTCAACACACATCTTGCAGTCACTTCAATACACATCTGTCAGTCACATCTGTTAGTCACTCCAATGCACATCTGTCAGTCACTCCAATACACATCTGTCAGTCACAGTCACTTCAATACACATCTGTCAGTCACTTCAATACACACTGTCTTGTGCTGCAAGGTCGGTGATGTTTCTTTCCACCTGACTTTATATTGACGCAATAATGCTGTCTCTTCCTGTGCTGAAGGTTGTTGATATTCTCTCAACGTGGTTTTATATGGAGGACAGAGAGTTGTCCTAAAGGAACACAGTCACTGACATGTGCACCAATGTGCTGGCGTCATTCAATCTAAAGGAACACACTGACATGTACACCAATGTGCTGGCGTCATTCAACCTAAAGGAACACACTGACATGTACACCAATGTGCTGACGTCATTCAAACTAAAGGAACACACTGACATGCACACAAATGTGCTGGCGTCATTCAAACTCCTAAAGGAACACACTGACATGTACAGCAATGTGCTGGCGTCATTCAAACTCCTAAAGGAACACACTGACATGTACAGCAATGTGCTGGCATCATTCAAACTAAAGGAACACACTGACATGTACAGCAATGTGCTTGCGTCATTCAAACTCCTAAAGAAACACACTGACATGTCCAATGTGCTGTGTCATTCAAACTCCTAAAGGAACACACTGACATGTACACCAATGTGCTGGCGTCATTCAAACTCCTAAAGGAACACATTGACATGTCCAATGTGCTGGTGTCATTCAAACTCCTAAAGGAACACACTGACATGTACACCAATGTGCTGGCGTCATTCAAACTCCTAAAGGAACACATTGACATGTCCAATGTGCTGGTGTCATTCAAACTCCTAAAGAAACACACTGACATGTACAGCAATGTGCTGACGTCATTCAAACCAAAGTAACACACTGACGTGTACACCAATGTGCTGGCATCATTCAAACTCCTAAAGGAACACACTGACATGCACACCAGTGTGCTGGCGTCATTCAAACTCCTAAAGGAACACACTGACATGTACACCAATGTGCTGGCGTCATTCAAACTAAAGGAACACACTGACATGCACACCAATGTTCTGGCGTCATTCAAACTTCTAAAGGAACACACTGACATGTACAGCAATGTGCTGGCGTCATTCAACCTAAAGGAACACACTGACATGAACAGCAATGTGCTGGCGTCATTCAAACTAAAGGAACACACTGACATGCACACCAATGTTCTGGCGTCATTCAAACTTCTAAAGGAACACACTGACATGTACAGCAATGTGCTGGCGTCATTCAACCTAAAGGAACACACTGACATGAACAGCAATGTGCTGGCGTCATTCAAACTAAAGGAACACACTGACATGTACACCAATGTGCTGGCGTCATTCAAACTAAAGGAACACACTGACATGTACAGCAATGTGCTGGCGTCATTCAACCTAAAGGAACACACTGACATGAACAGCAATGTGCTGGCGTCATTCAAACTAAAGGAACATACTGACATGTACACCAATGTGCTGGCGTCATTTAAATTCCTAAAGGAACACAGACATTTACACCAATGTGCTGGCGTCATTCAAACTCCTAAAGGAACACACTGACACGCACACCAATGTGCTGGCATCATTCAAACTCCTGGCAGACAGTGCAGTCTTTCTGCTGCTAACCGGCAGAGAATGCAGCAGAAAACAACAATACATTCCGGGAACAGTTGAAGACAAAGATTGCCAAGAGGACAGGATTCCTGCACCGTCAGTCAGCTCCAAGCACACACAGCACTTGATGCATGACGAGGGAGAGTGAGACCCAATCATGCGTCACTCAGTTAAAAAAAAAAACACACACTCAGAACGACAACACACCTCGATAATGTGACCATGGATTTTGAGAGAGGGGAGGGGGGTGATGATGATGATGATGATAAGGATGAGGATGAGGATGATGATGTGTTACAGGCAGCCCGTTCTCCTGTGTGGTGGACAAGATCGCCGACGGGTTCGTGACGGCCTTCGGGGTGGGGCTGGTGGGGGGAAACAGCGGGGAGGAGGAGACCTTCACTGTGGTGGCCAAGAAAGGGACCGCCAGTGAGTGTGTGTGTGTGTGTGTGTGTGTGTGTGTGTGTGTGTGCGCGCGCGCGCGTGCGTATGCGTGTGTGTGAGTGTGCATGAGTGTGTGTGCGTATGTGTGTGCGTGCGTGTGTGCGCGTGTGTGTGCGCGTGTGTGTGTGCGTGTGTGTGCGTGTGAGTGTGAGTATGCGTGTGTGTGTATGCGTGTGTGTGTGTGTATGTGTGTTGTGTTTACCGCTCTCTTTTTCTCCGTAAATGTCGAGTATTGCTCCATTGTAACAACCACCCCATGTTTCCAGTCATTCTATGTGTTCATTTTTTCTTTTCACAACCATCAGATCTATCAGCCTACCAAGTCACCAACCCCCCAACCAAACCTCTGACCCTTACAGTCTGCCTGTTGCAGAGGACATCGAGGTGAAGATCGATGGGCCAGCCAAGGTGGACTTGAAAAGGAAAGACAACCCTGACGGCTCCACCAACATCAGTTACCTGCCCATGACCCCTGGAGCCTACAACGTCAATATCAAGTACAAGGGGACTCCCATCAAGGGCTCGCCATTCGCCGCTAAAGTCTCAGGTCACTCTACTTCACTTTTTCTTTTTCACTGCCATCAAGGGCTCGTCATTCTCCACTATAGTCTCGGGTCACTCTACTTTCACTTTTACTTTCTCTTTCTCACCCCCATCAAGGACTTGCCTATTCGCCGCTAAACTCTCAGGTTACTTGTCACAACCCGTAAGGGGTTGTCCATGTACCCCCACCCTTCCCAGACTAACTAACGACCAGACACACAAACACAGAGACACAGAAAAGTTCAACTCGATTCTTTATTGACCCGTCTCTTGAGAGGGCTTGGCATCAAAAGCGAAGCTGTATCTTTCTGTCCAAACTTCATTAATTCCTGAACTCGCTCAGACTTCAGAATGTTCAAGAAACAGGAACTTGCCACACACATATCCAGGAGATGCACGTGCATAAGAACGGCGTTAAGCTGAACATACGCACGGAAAAGAGAGGGGAGTGAAGAAGAGAGGACAGTGAAGGAGAGAGAGTGGTGAAGGAGGAAGGGAGGGAGAAAAGGGGGAGAGAGAAAAAGGGGAAGGGAGGGAGAAAAGGGGAAGGGAGGGAGAAAAGGGGGAGGGAGGGAGAAAAGGGGGAGGGGGAAGGGAGGGAGAAAAGGGGGAAGGGAGAGAGAAAAGGGGGAGGGGGAAGGGAGAGAGAAAAGGGGGAAGGGAGAGAGAAAAGGGGGAAGGAGAAAAGGGGGAAGGGAAGGAGAAAAGGGGGAAGGGAAGGAGAAACTGGCACACAAACACACCCACAGAGATCACCCACTTTCTCACCCCATCAAGGGCTCACCATTCACTGCTAAAGTTTCAAGTCCCTGTACTTTCACTTTCACTTTCATTTTCTCACCCCATCAAGGGTTCGCCATTCGCCGCTAAAGTCTCAGGTAACTCTACTTTCGCTTTCACTTTCACTTTTTTCACCCCCATCAAGGGCTCGCCATTTGCCGCTAAAGTCTCAGGTTACTCTACTTTCACTTTCACTTTCTCACCACCATCAAGGGCTCGCCATTCACTGCTAAAGTCTCAGGTCACTCTACTTTCACTTTCACTTTCTCACCGCCATCAAGGGCTCGCCATTTGCCGCTAAAGTCTCAGGTCACTCTTCACTTTCAGTTTCACAAGGAGGTGTCACTGCATTCAGACAAACCCACATATGCTACACCACATCTGCTAGGCCAATGCCTGACCAACAGTACAAACCAACACGCTTAGTCAGACATTGAATGCGTGCTGTGTGCCAATCAGAGTGGATTTCGCCTATAGAATTTTGACAGAGGAGAAACCTTTTGTTGCCACAGGTTCTTTTTCAGTGCAGCAAGTGCGTGCTCCACGCGGGACCTCGGTTTATCATCTGATCCGAATGACGAGACGCTGTGATCGATTTTCCTTTTCCACTTTGGAGAAACTGAACCCACACACTCACGGACGCTGTAATGACAGACAGGCGTCTTGTTCTCAATGAAGGTGACTTTCCAAAACAAAACACTGCCAGATACATCAGAGACACTGAAAAAGTCTGTGTCCAGGTTCAAGACTGACGCGGAAACAAACGACAAGTTTCATCGATCACCTGACGTCTTACAGTCTTTGTTGACACACATCACACACACACACAGGCACGCACACACACACACACACACACACACACACACACACACACACACACACACACACATACACATACACACACACACATACACACACACACACACATCACACACACACATCACACACACACAGGTCGCACACACACACACACACACACACACACACATCACACACACACACACACACATACACAGACACACATCACACACACACACATACACACACATCACACACACACACACACACACACACACATACGCACACACTGCATCACATCTCATTTCACACTGACCCATGAATGAATAACCTAATGCCCTGTGTGTGTGTGTGTGTGTGTGTGTGTGTGTGTGTGTGTGTGTGTGTGTGTGTGTGTGTGTGTGTGTGTGTGTGCGTGCGTGTGTGTGTGTGTGTGTGTGTGTGTGTGTGCTTCCGCGTGTGTGTATGTGTGTGTGTGTGTCTATGTTTGTGTGTGTGCGTGTGTGTGTGTGTGTGTGTGTGTGTGTGTGTGTGTGTGTGATATGTGTGTCTGTGTGTGAATGTGTGTGTGTGTGTGTATGTGTGTGTGTGTGTGAATGTGTCTGTGTCTGTGTGTGTGTGTGCGCGCGCGCGCGTGTGTGTATGTGTGTGTGTTTGTGCTTCTCTGTGTGTGTGTGTGTGTGTGTGTGTGTGTGTGTGTGTGTGTGTGTGTGTGCAGGGGAGGGCCGGAAGCGGTCCCAGCTGTCCCTGGGGAACTCTGCGGAGTACTCCCTGAAGGTGATAGAGGCCGACATTGTGGACCTGGTGGGCACCATCCAGACCCCGGCAGGCAACATCGAGCCGTGCATCCTCAAAAAGATGGGCGACGGGGACATCGGTAAGGTCTGGCGGGGGATGGAGGTGTGTGGTGTGTGTATGAGGCAGCAGCGTGGATGGTGGTGAGGTGGTGGTGATGGCAGTGGTCGTGATGTGGGTGGTGGTGGTGGTGACAGGGAAGGTGGTGGTCGTTGTGGAGGTGGTGGTGATAGGGAAGGTGGTGGCGGTGGTGGTGGTGGTGGTGGTGATCGTTGTGGAGGTGGTGGCGATAAAGATAGACAGCAGCAGAGGGGTTAACGTGAACAGAGGTCATGTCAGAACAGACAGCATCAGCAGACGATGATTATAGTGACGTCAAAGTGGGGGTCACACAATTTCTAACCAAGACCTGAACTGCAATACAACAAGAACATGGTACCACCGCCGCTACCAATCATTAGTAGTAGTAGTAGTAGTTGTTGTTGTTGTTGTTGTGTGAAACCCCCGAGCCTTAAAATAGCATTTCTCATCTAACGCCAGGCCATAATTACCAGGGAGGATTCTTCACCAGCTGTTTCACCAGCAACGTCACACTGTCTGCACTTCACCTTCGCCGCTTCATTATCGTTGGCATTCCGCCCTGATCTCCCCTTGCCCCCCTTCCTCTCCCCTCCCTTCCCCTCACTCCCCCTCCCTCCTCCATCCCTTCCCCACCCTCTCTCCCTGCCTCCTTCCTCTACCCCTCCGCTTTTATCCACACCCTTCCTCCCCGTGTACCCACCCTCAGCTCTACCCCACTTTCTGACCACACCGCACCACACCGCATCACACCACACCGCACCGCACCGCACCACACCACACCACACCACACCGCATCACACCGCACCGCACCACACCAGTGGCACCACACTACACCACACCACACCGCATCACACTACACCGCACCGCACCGCACCACACTACCACTACCGACACTCACACCGCCATCACACCGCATCACACCACACCACACCACACCACACCACACCACACTACACCGCACCACACCGCACCACACCACACCGCACCACACCGCACCACACCGCACCACACCACACCACACTACACCGCACCACACCGCACCGCACCGCACCGCACCACACCGCACCACACCGCATCACACCGCACCGCACCACACCGCACCGCACCGCACCGCACCACACCGCACTATCCGCAGTCCAACCCCTTTTTCCACCAACCCTCCCAACCCCTCCGCCCCCCCACCACTCCCTTCCCCCCTCCCCCTCCTCAAAGTTTGCAGGGTGAGGTTGGCTGCCTGCCCTCCACCCCACCCTCCTACACAAACACACCAAAAAGCGCATGTCTAATTGTCTTTCTTTTACAAGACACCACGACTTGGTTGTGCGATGTTGTGTGGTATGATGTGAAAGGGGGATGTATGGTATGGTATTGTGTGGTATAATGTGGTGTGGTATGGTATGTGATGTGGTGTGGTGTCGTGTGGTACGGTGCGATATGGTGTGGTATGAAATGGTATGGTATGGTCGTGATGTGGTGTGGTACAATGTTATAATTATGGTATGGTGTGGTATGGTGTGATGTGGTATGGTACGGTGTGATATGGTGTGGTATAATGTGGTGTGGTACAGTGTGATGTGGTGTGGTATAATGTGTTATGGTGTGGTGTGGTACAGTGTGATATGCTTTGGTGTGGAAAAATGTGTTACGGTGTGGTGTGGTGTGGTATGGTATGGTATGGTGTGGTATAATGTGGTATGGTATGGTGTGATGTGGTGTGGTATGGTGTGATATGGTATGGTACGGTATGGTATGGTATGGTGTGGTATTATGTGGCATGGTGTGATATGGTATGGTATGGTATGGTATAGTGTGGTGTGATATGGTATGGAATGGTATGGTATGGTATAGTGTGGTATGGTGCCACGCTTTATAAGAATTATTATCATAAAAAAAAATATTTAAAAAAAAGAGTAGTAGTAGTCTATCATTTTTATCATCATTATTAACTTCTTCTCCCTTGCAGGCATCGCGTCGTTCAACCCTCGCACCAAGGGAGAGTACAAGGTGAGCGTGACGCGGAACGAGAAGC